>NC_052162.1:127870790-127923290 GCF_902713615.1 Scyliorhinus canicula | reverse complement strand
TTCCCTTGGGATAATAATCAGTAAGGGAACGCGCATTGGGTTTTTTTCCCTTTTCCAATTAAGGGGCAATTTAGCGTGGCCAATCCACCTATCCTGCACATCTCTGGGTTGTGGGGGTGAAACCCACGCAAACACGGGGAGAATGTGCAAACTCCACACGGACAGTGACCCAGAGTCGGGATCGAACCTGGGACCTCGGCGCCTTGAGACAGCTGTGCTAACCCACTGCACCACCGTGCCATCCTGGGAATACATATTATATCCGCCAATGAGGTGGCACTAATCCCCTCACCACGCACCCTCCAATATTGACTTTAAATTGAAGCCCCTGTGAATCCTGTGACTGGGATCATGTATACATCTTCAGGAATACACACCTTTAATAGGCCCCCACCCCTCCCTCCCAGCCCAGCCATTCCCGTGGCCCTGCCCCTCTCCCAGTCACTCCCGGGGCCCTGCCCCTCTCCCAGTCACTCCCAGGGCCCTGCCCCTCTCCCAGTCACTCCCGGGGCCCTGCCCCTTTCCCAATCACTCCCGGGGCCCTGCCCCTCTTCCCGTCACTCCCGGGGCCCTGCCCCTCTCCCAGTCACTCCCGGGGCCCTGCCCCTCTACCAGTCACTCCCGGGGCCCCGCCCCTCTCCAGTCACTCCCCTGCCCCTCTCCCAGTCACTCCCGGGGCCCTGCCCCTCTCCCAGTCACTCCCGGGGCCCTGCCCCTTTCCCAGTCACTCCCGGGGCCCTGCCCCTCTCCCAGTCACTCCCGGGGCCCGGCCCCTCTCCCAGTCACTCCCCTGCCCCTCTCCCAGTCACTCCCGGGGCCCAGCCCCTCTCCCAGTCACTCCCCTGCCCTTCTCCCAGTCACTCCCGGGGCCTGCCCCTCTCCCAGTCACTCCCCTGCCCTTCTCCCAGTCACTCCTGGGGCCCTGCCCCTCTCCCAGTCACTCCCGGGGCCTGCCCTCTCCCAGTCACTCCCGGGGCCCTGCCCCTCTCCCAGTCACTCCCGGGGCCCTGCCCTCTCCCAGTCACTCCCGGGGCCCTGCCCCTCTCCCAGTCACTCCCGGGGCCCTGTCCCTCTCCCAGTCACTCCCCTGCCCCTCTCCCAGTCACTCCCGGGGCCCTGCCCCTCTCCCAGTCACTCCCGGGGTCCTGCCCCTCTCCCAGTCACTCCCGGGGCCCTGCCCCTCTCCCAGTCACTCCCGGGGCCCTGCCCCTCTCCCAGTCACTCCGGGGGCCCTGCCCCTCTCCCAGTCACTCCCGGGGCCCTGCCCCTCTCCCAGTCACTCCCGGGGCCCTGCCCCTCTCCCAGTCACTCCCCTGCCCATCTCCCAGTCATTCCCGGGGCCTGCCCTTCTCCCAGTCACTCCCCTGCCCCTCTGCCTGTCACTCCTGGGGCCCTGCCCCTCTCCCAGTCACCCCCGGGGCCCTGCCCCTCTCCCAGTCACTCCCCTGCCCCTCTCCCAGTCACTCCCGGGGCCCTGCCCCTCTCCCAGTCACTCCCGGCGCCCTGCCCCTCTCCCAGTCACTCCCGGGGTCCTGCCCCTCTCCCAGTCACTCCCGGGGCCCTGCCCCTCTCCCAGTCACTCCCGGGGCCCTGCCCCTCTCCCAGTCACTCCCGGGGCCCTGCCCCTCTCCCAGTCACTCCCGGGGCCCTGCCCCTCTCCCAGTCACTCCCGGGGCCCTGCCCCTCTCCCAGTCACTCCCCTGCCCCTCTCCCAGTCACTCCCGGGCCTGCCCCTCTCCCAGTCACTCCCGGGGCCCTGCCCCTCTCCCAGTCACTCCCGGGGCCCTGCCCCTCTCCCAGTCACTCCCGGGCCCTGCCCCCTCTCCCAGTCACTCCCGGGGCCCTGCCCCTCTCCCAGTCACTCCCGGGGCCCTGCCCCTCTCCCAGTCACTCCCGGGGTCCTGCCCCTCTCCCAGTCACTCCCGGGGCCCTGCCCCTCTCCCAGTCACTCCCGGGGCCCTGCCCCTCTCCCAGTCACTCCCGGGGCCCTTCCCCTCTTCCCGTCACTCCGGGCGCCCTGCCCCTCTCCCAGTCACTCCCGGGGCCCTGCCCCTCTCCCAGTCACTCCCGGGGCCCTGCCCCTCTCCCAGTCACTCCCGGGGCCCTGCCCCTCTCCCAGTCACTCCCCTGCCCCTCTCCCAGTCACTCCCCTGCCCATCTCCCAGTCATTCCCGGGGCCTGCCCTTCTCCCAGTCACTCCCCTGCCCCTCTGCCTGTCACTCCTGGGGCCCTGCCCCTCTCCCAGTCACCCCCGGGGCCCTGCCCCTCTCCCGGTCACTCCCGGGGCCCTGCCCCTCTCCCAGTCACTCCCCTGCCCTTCTCCCAGTCACTCCCCTGCCCATCTCCCAGTCACTCCCGGGGCCTGCCCTTCTCCCAGTCACTCCCCTGCCCCTCTGCCAGTCACTCCTGGGGCCCTGCCCCTTTCCCAGTCACTCCCGGGGCCCTGCCCCTCTCCCAGTCACTCCCCTGCCCCTCTCCCAGTGACTCCCCTGCCCATCTCCCAGTCACTCCCGGGGCCTGCCCTTCTCCCAGTCACTCCCCTGCCCCTCTGCCAGTCACTCCTGGGGCCCTGCCCCTCTCCATGTCACCCCCGGGGCCCTGCCCCTCTCCCGGTCACTCCCGGGGCCCTGCCCCCCCTCCCAGTCACTCCCGGGGCCCCTCGCCCAGTCATTCCCCTGCCCTGCCCCTCGCTTCCAAAGATCCTTCCCAATCACCGCCAGTGGCTTTCGGATCCTAATGATCAGTGTCAGGGCTCTCTGTTATGCAATTCCAATATAAGGCCCCTCCCAATGGGAACACTCTTATTTATCGAACCCTCCCCAACCCCACCCACGGCCTGTGATCAAACGGCCTTCCCACTGCCTCCCACCCAGTCGTCAACCTCCTATTTAATCAGATTGCAAAGATCATAAAATCCTGAAATAATCTCCAATGAAACACAAATGATGCAAAGATGTGTGTCTCTTTCTCGGGGGCCTGGAGCCCGTAAAGTATTTGTAATTATTAAAAGGTTTGTTTTGGCGAAACACGGATAATTTGCAGCTGCTCTTTATCGAAACGAAATCCTGAATGTTCTGACCTCTTCACGTTTCGGCTCCATCAGTTGTCACCCTCGTGTTTTGTCCGCCGTTTCGATAATTCCATATAACTTGTCTCCTCTGCTGTAACCTCTGCTTTGTCGCTCACTTTGCGCGATGTGCTAAACTTTCCGCTTCGGGCTGCCCCATCACCCCCCCCCCCCCCCCCCCAAGCATTAACGCTGCCCGGGCCCAGAGTGGTACCCGTTGTGGAGTGGAGGAGAGAAGTGGTGGGGCAGTAGGGGTGAGGGAGAAAGGGCTAAGGCACATCCACACCACAAGGGCAGAGCTGATCCCCTATGTACAAGCAAGGAGAACTGTCAACTATGTTAACCAACGTGGCAGGGCCAGTTTTCCACCTCCCAGCAGCCATTTGCAACTTTCCCCCTCTCTCAACCCTGCACTCGCAGCCATTTGCAGTGTCCCCTCTCAGTCTCACATCGGCAGCCATTTGCAGTGTCCTGTCTCAGTCCCACACTGACAGCCATCTGCAGTGTCCTCTTTCAGTCCCACACCAGCAGCCATTTGCAGTGTCCCCTCTCGGTCTCACATCGGCAGCCATTTGCAGTGTCCCCTCTCAGTCTCACATCGGCAGCCATTTGCAGTGTCCCCTCTCAGTCCCACACCAGCAGCCATTTGCAGTGTCCTCTCTCAGTCCCACACCAGCAGCCATTTGCAGTGTCCTGTCTCAGTCCCACACTGACAGCCATTTGCAGTGTGCCCTTCATGAAATCACTGGCAGTCCTTCATTTCCAGTGTATCCCTCTCCATCCAACACTTGCAGCCTTTAGCATTGTGCCCATCTCCATCCCAAGTGAGCAGCCATTTATAGTGTCCCTCTGTCCTATACCGGCAGCCAATTTCAGTGTCCCATCCATCACCGACTGCCAATCATTTGCAGTGTCCCCTCAATCACCCACCGGCAGCCATTTGCAGTGTCCCCTCAATCACCCACCGGCAGCCATTTGTAGTGTCCCCCTCCTTCACCCACCGGCAGCCATTTGCAGTGTCCCCTCAATCACCCACCGGCAGCCATTTGCAGTGCCCCCTCCTCCACCCACCGGCAGCCATTTGCAGTGCCCCCTCCTTCACCCACCGGCAGCCATTTGCAGTGCCCCCTCCTTCACCCACCGGCAGCCATTTGCAGTGCCCCCTCCTTCACCCAACGGCAGCCATTTGCAGTGCCCCCTCCTTCACCCACCGGCAGCCATTTGTAGTGTCCCCTCCTTCACCCACCGGCAGCCATTTGCAGTGCCCCCTCCTTCACCCACCGGCAGCCATTTGCAGTGCCCCCTCCTTCACCCACCGGCAGCCATTTGCAGTGCCCCCTCCTTCACCCACCGGCAGCCATTTGCAGTGCCCCCTCCTTCACCCACCAGCAGCCATCTGCAGTGCCCCCTCCTTCACCCACCGGCAGCCATCTGCAGTGCCCCCTCCTTCACCCACCGGCAGCCATCTGCAGTGCCCCCTCCTTCACCCACCGGCAGCCATTTGCACTGCCCCCTCCTTCACCCACCGGCAGCCATTTGCAGTGCCCCCTCCTTCACCCACCGTCAGCCATTTGTAGTGTCCCCCTCCTTCACCCAACGGCAGCCATTTGCAGTGCCCCTTCCTTCACTCCACCGGCAGCCATTTGCAGTGCCCCCTCCTTCACCCACCGGCAGCCATTTGCAGTGTCCCCTCCTTCACCCACCGGCAGCCATTTGCAGTGTCCCCTCCTTCACCCACCGGCATCCATTTGCAGTGCCCCCTCCATCACCCACCGGCAGCCATTTGCAGTGTCCCCTCAATCACCCACCGGCAGCCATTTGCAGTGCCCCCTCCTTCACCCACCGGCAGCCATTTGCAGTGTCCCCTCAATCACCCACCGGCAGCCATTTGCAGTGCCCCCTCCTTCACCCACCGGCAGCCATTTGCAGTGTCCCCTCCGTCACCCACCGGCAGCCATTTGCAGTGCCCCCTCCTTCACCCACCGGCAGCCATTTGCAGTGCCCCCTCCTTCACCCACCGGCAGCCATTTGCAGTGTCCCCTCCTTCACCCACCGGCAGCTATTTGCAGTGTCCCCTCAATCACCCACCGGCAGCCATTTGCAGTGCCCCCTCCTTCACCCACCGGCAGCCATTTGCAGTGTCCCCTCCTTCACCCACCGGCAGCCATTTGCAGTGTCCCCTCTGCTCCACACCAGCAGCCATTTGCAGTGTCCCCTCCTTCACCCACCGGCAGCCATTTGCAGTGTCCCCTCTGCTCCACACCAGCAGCTATTATGCGGCGTCCCCTCTCGTCTAGCCACTGACTAAGGCTGGCATACACTCTTAAAGCTCAGCGATATTTCCTGAGCCGTTTGGGGTCTCGCCTGGGTACAAGCATCTGACCCAATTGTAATTTGAGGAGAACGCTAGTTGATTTTTATTTGCTTTGCTACTCCCTCTCAAGCTTCCTCCTCAGCATCTCCCTCGCCCCGTTCATCCTCTGTTGACTGGTTGGACCTCCAACGACTAAACTGTTCTTCCCTCCACCCCCACCTCCCCCGCCCAAAACCCCACCCCCACTCCCCCACCCCAATGTTTATTTTACCTCTCTCTCTCTCTCACACATTCCCTCTCTCTCCTCCTCCTCCTGCCTTCCCCTTTCTCCAGTGTGCCTCCACCTTGCTGATGCTGGTAACCAGTGACATCTACACGCTCATAAACTACGTGGGATTCATCAACTACCTGTTCTACGGAGTCACCATTGCCGGACAGATCGTGCTTCGCTGGAAGAAGCCTGACATCGTCCGGCCTATCAAGGTGAGCCGCGTCCTAGTGTCCAAATTTGTTTTTTAAAATTTAGAGCCTCACAGCTCCAGGGTCCCAGGTTCGATTCCCGCTGGGTCACTGTCTGTGCGGAGTCTGCACGTCCTCCCCGTGTGTGCGTGGGTTTCCTCCGGGTGCTCCGGTTTCCTCCCACAGTCCAAAGATGTGCAGGCTAGGTGGATTTGGCCGTGCTAAATTGCCCCTTAGTGTCCAAAAAACGGTTAGGAGAGGTTATTGGGTTACAGGGATAGGGTGGAAGTGAAGGGCTTAAGTGGGTCGATGCAGGCTCGATGGGCCGAATGGCCTCCTTCTGCACTCTATGTTCTAATGTTCTATGAAGCATTCAGGTGAGCACTTGAAATGCCACAGGGTACGAGGCTACTGTCCAAGAGCTGGAAAATGAGATTAGAATAGATAGGTGCAAGGGGCGGCAAGGCGGCGCAGTGGTTAGCACTGTTGCCTCACGGCGGCGAGGTCCCAGGTTCGATCCCGGCTCTGGGTCACTGTCCGTGTGGAGTTTGCACATTCTCCCCGTGTCTGCGTGGGTTTCGCCCCCACAACCCAAAGATGTGCCAGCCAAGGTGGATTGGCCAGGATAAATTGCCCCTTAATTGGACAAAATGAATTGGGTACTCGAAATGGAGGGAAGAAAAGTTGCTGGAGGCTGCTGCAGACGCAATGGGCTGAAGGGCCTCGTGCTGCCCTGTGAAACTCTGTGACTCCATGACCCGGGTTTGAATCCCACCACAACAGGTGGCAGAACTTGAATTCAAGAAAAAAAAAGATCTGGAATTAGAGGCCAATGGTGCCCATTGTTGATTTTGGGGAAGGGGAAATCTGCCGTCCTTACCTGGTCTGGCCTGCCTGTGAGTCCAGGCCCACCCACCACACACACGGTGATGCAGTTGATTCCTAACTCCCCCCCTTTCCATTGGCTGAGCGAGACCGCATTCAGTCAGTATCAAACTACCTTCAACCAGGGGCTGGTTTAGCTCACTGGGCTAAATCGCTGGCTTTGAAAGCAGGCCAGCAGCACGGTTCGATTCCCGTACCAGCCTCCCCGGAACAGGCGCCGGAATGTGGCGACTAGGGGCTTTTCACAGTAACTTCATTGAAGCCTACTCGTGACAATAAGCCATTTTCATTTCATTTCAAGTGGCAGTTAAGGATGGGCAATAAATGGGGCAGCACGGTGGCTCAGTGGGTTAGCATTGCTGCCTCACGGCGCTGAGGACCCGGGTTCGAATCCCGGCTCTGGGTCACTGTCCGTGTGGAGTTTGCACATTCTCCCCGTGTTTGCGTGGGTTTCACCCCCACAACCCAAAGATGTGCAGGCTAGGTGGATTGGCCACGCTAAATTGCCCCTTCATTGGAAAAAAATAAATAATTGGGTACTCTAAATTTATTTTATAAAAAATGAATGACAGCTGGTGGAATTTAAATTTGATTAATCTGGAATGCACGGCGCTAATCTTGGTAATGATGATCACAACTGGGAACCATCGATTGGGGTGGGAGGGCACATTGGGGTGGGAGGGATCGAGAACAAGGACGTTAATCTGAACCTTTCTGGAGCTCTGGGTTAGGCCACAACTGGAATATCGAGTCCAGTTCTCGGTCACTGGCCTTTTTTTTTTGCAATATTTTAATTACGTTTTTAACATTTTCTACATGAAAAAGAAAACACACCCCACCCCAGACAGAACTAGTGGAAAAAGACCCATAACTCCCCTCCTCCAATCCCCATCAGCTGATGGTGACCAATTCTTTGAAATACAGAATGAACGGGCGCCATCTTTTACAGGACCCCTCGATTACGCCTCTCAAGGTGAACTTATCTTTTTGAAAGTGTAGGAATTCCATCAAGTCCCCCCCCCCCTCACCCCCACCCCCAGCCCCAGCCACACTGAGGCATTGGGCGGAGAAGCTTGGCAGTGAGAGTCTTTTTCCTTGGATGGTGATGACCAACACGATGGGACATAGCTTTAAATTGAGGGGTGATAGATATAGGACAGATGTCAGAGGCAGTTTCTTTACTCAGAGAGTAATAGGGGTGTGGAACGCCCTGCCTGCAACAGTAGTAGACTCGCCAACTTTAAGGGCATTTAAGTGGTCACTGGATAGACATATGGATGAAAATGGAATAGTGTAGGTCAGATAGGCTTCAGATGGTTTCACAGGTCGGTGCAACATCGAGGGCCGAAGGGCCCGTACTGCGCTGTAGTGTTCTATGTTCTATGTTCCAAGCTGACCTCCACTCCGGCAGGTCTGACACCCCAGATACGGCCCCTCGGGGATTGGGCTCCAAATCCATTTGCAAGATGGCCGACAGGGTGCTGAAGAACAAGCCCGAAAACCTTCCTGGTTCAGGGCAAGAGCAGAGCAGATGGACATGATTGGCGGGGCCCCTCCCACACCCGCTCACACTTGTCCTCCACTCCCTCAAACAACCGGCTCATCCGCGACCTCGTTCAATGTGCCCGACGCACTACCTTTAGTTGAATCAGCCCTAATCTCGCAACAAAGCCGGGGTGTTCAAGGGATTTTAACCACAAGGTCCGGTTGGTTGGAGAAGCTGGAGGTTGTTCACCTTGGAGTAAAGGCGGTGGTGGGGAGATTTGATAGAGGCGGACACGGTTACGGCTGCACTCCCTGTTCAGTTATTTTTTTAAATCTTCTGCCCCTCTTCCGCAGCTACATTGGCGGCTAGCAGTCCCGGGGGAGGGAGCTTGCAGTGTCCACGGCAACCATCGAGGCCTTCCGTGCCCGGTGGGCACCGCAGGGTCTGGGGTGCTTTATCCACCCTTTTTAATCACATTTTGGTCCAGTGTATGGTTTTTTTTTCTTTCGGGCGGTTTTCCTTTAAGGGACTGTCCCTTTAATTTGTCCCTCCATTTTGTTTGATTTTCTTTACTTAGTTGTTTGCGCCGCACAAAATAGTTGGGTGAGGTGGAGAAAGAGAAAACTGCGCCCATTCGCTGACGGAGCGAGGACGAGAGGGAATAGGGATTTCAGGATTTGTTGGGGGGGGGGGGGGATGCGGGGCACGTGCGAGGGATAATATTGTTACATTGTGAGCAGCGACGATCTGGAAGTCGCTGCTCAGGATTTGGGGGGGGGGGAAGCAGGCGAACAATTTCGAAGGGAGATCGGGTGGGCGTGGAGGGGAAATAAGATCTGGGGGTGGGGGGGGAGGCTATGGGCTTGGCTGGAGCACGTGGCAGAGAGGGCAGCCATGGGCTTGGACGGGGCCTGGCTGGCCTCCTTCCGTGCCCTTGTGAAGTCCCAGCTCCTACCCTGCTCCCTCGCCCGGCTTGGGAGGTTCAGGCTCGCTCTGGGCTGCCCTGCCCCAGGGTCTGGGGTTCGCCTCGCAAGAAGGAAATGGGCAACGTTGCAAGTACTTCTGTTGTGAGAAGGGGTATCCAATCACCCTTTCATCATCAGACAACACTTTTGAAAATAAGTTTAGAGTATCCATTTCTTTTTTTCCCAATTAAGGGGCAATTTAGCGCGGCCAATCCACCTACCGTGCACATTTTTGGGTTGTGGGGGTGAGGCCCACGCAGACACGGGGAGAATGTGTAAACTCCACACGGACAGTGACCCAGGGCCGGGATCGAACCCGGGTCCTTGGCGCCGTGAGGCAGCAGTGCTAACCCACTGCTCCACCGTGCCGCCTCCATCAGACAAGCCTTGCCTGTTTTTTGCTTCCTCATTGTAAAAGGCAAGGTAGCGCAGTGGTTAGCACTGTTCCTTCACAGCGCCAGGGTCCCAGGTTCGATTCCCGGCTTGGATCACTGTCTGTGCAGAGTCTGCACGTTCTCCCCGTGTCTGCATGGGTTTCCTCCGGGTGCTCCGGTTTCCTCCCACAAGTCCCTGAAAGACGTGCTGTCAGGTGAATTGGACATTCTGAATTCTCCCTCTGTGACCCGGACAGGCGCCGGAATGTGGCGACTGGGGGATTCTCACAGTAACTTCATTGCAGTGTTAATGTAAGCCTACTTGTGGCAATAAAGATTATTATCAAAATCGTTCCCTCTCCCTCTCTTTTTCACTCTACTCCTTTTTTTCTGCTGACGGGTAGTTTACAAACCATTCAGGACACAAACAAGCCAGACGGCACCTGACTAAAGTATTCATTAACCCAGGGACACTGCTTAATTGCCCAGTGTTTACTGTCTCTATCCTGCCAAACAGCACTCACTCACTCACTCACTCACTCACGCATGCACGCAGAAAAAAATAAAACACACACACGTTCACAAGTGAACTCAGGACACCCTGACTCAGCCACTCTGCTCCCTCGCCGATCCCACCACCCTTGCACACCCCGGATACCCAGAGCCCGGCTAGCCCCAGGTTACACCGTCTCAGCCCTCCCGGTGGTCCGTGAGCTGATCCCACCTGGGGAAGGGGGTATAATTGGTTAGTCAGATATCCCAGCACAGGTTGGTAAAGGTGGTGCTGTGGGAACCCGAGCTCAGACCAATTGTGGCCCCCACCCCCAGCATATTCTCTCTCCCCCTCACTGCACCTCAGCACCACCTGCCTGTGCTCCCCGTCACCCTGCCTGTTGCCTCGCCGTGCTCCCACTTTCTCCCCACCGTCCGTCGCCCTCTCCCTGCTGCCTGCCCGTACTCTCCCCACCGGCATGTGCCCTGTCCCTGCCTCCCGCCAACACTCTACCTATTGCCTGCCCGCCCTCTCCCTGTAGCCCGCTCTCTCCCTCTCGCCTTCCTTCCCCCTCTCTGTCTGTCGCCTGCTCGCGCCCTCTCTCTCTTTGCCTGCCCGTGCCCTCTCTCTCTTTGCCTGCCCGTGCCCTCTCTCTCTTTGCCTGCCCGCGCCCTCTCTCTCTTTGCCTGCCCGTGCCCTTTCTCTCTTTGCCTGCCCGCGCCCTCTCTGTCTTTGCCTGCCCGTGCCCTCTCTGTCTTTGCCTGCCCGTGCCCTCTCTGTCTTTGCCTGCCCGTGCCCTCTCTGTCCTTGCCTGCCCGTGCCCTCTCTGTCTTTGCCTGCCCGTGCCCTCTCTGTCTTTGCCTGCCCGTGCCCTCTCTCTCTTTGCCTGCTCGCGCCCTCTCTCTCTTTGCCTGCCCGTGCCCTCTCTCTCTGTCGTCTGCCCGTCCCCTCCCTATCTGTCTTCGCCTACCTGCCCCCTCTCTCTCTCTGTCACCTGCCTGTCCCCTCTCTCTCTCTCTCTCTCTCTCTCTCTCTCGTCTACCCGCCCGCTGTCTCCGTTGCCCACCCACACTCTCTCTATCTCCATCGCCCGCCTGCCCACCCACCCTGTCACCCACCTGTTTGCCACCCGCTCTCTCGCCATGCCAACTGCCCTCTCTTCCCCCTTTCGACCGCCCGCCCTGTCACCCTCTCTGATCTGGATTCACTGCCACTCCAGTCACCGGGAGGCCCCTGGTATTGCGTTGGCTCTCTCTCTCTGTAATAATTCACTGTTAATTCCTGCTCACTGAATCTTCCGATCGCCGCATGTATTACTTTGACACCATAACGCTGAGCTCGCTAACCCAGAAATAACAGGGCTGTGAGTGTTTCACGCTCCAGGGAACATGTGAACAGGAAGTGCACACAGCCATCCATATGTCTACCTGCACATATGTGTGTTGACCATTCCGTGTGACTCTCAACCAATTCCCTCATTGTCTTCATCTCTCTAACACCCGTGACCCCCCCCCCCCCCCCCCCCCCCCGGCCGTCGACCGTCCACCCCTCTGCTCGCTGACCCACTTCAACACCCTCTGGCAATACCCCAATTTTTAAATTCTCGACTCTTGTTTTCCAAATACCTCCTGAACCCTCGATCAGCTCTGCGGCCTCCTCCAGAACCCCCCCCTCCCCCCCGAGATCTCCGCGCTCCTCTGATCCGGCCTCTCGAGCATTCCTTCCCCCATCCTGATTTTAATCGCTCGCCATTATCTGGAAATAAAAAGTTTTAAAGAAAAAAACCCAACTGCTTTCGCTTTGGAGGGTGGTGGGTGGGTGGGTGGGTGGGTGGGTGGGCGGAGGGCCCAGACCCTGGTTGTCTGAGAATAGAGACCAAATCATGAGCGGGCGGGTGGGGGGGGGGAGGGGATCTGAACAGAGTGGACGGGGAGAAACTGTTCCGGCTTCGTGATGGGATCGGGAACAAAGGGCGCAGATTGGAAGTGATTTGTAAAGAAGCCAATGTGATTTGAGAAAAGCCCTTTTTCACACAGCGAGTGGTTGGGGTCTGGAAAGCGCTGTCTGGGAGTGCGGTGGAGGCAGGTTCAATCGGGGCGTCCGGGAGGGCGATGGGCGGTTATCTGAATGGAGACAATGTGCAGGGGGGTGTGACAGGGAAGAGGCAGGGGGTGGGCACTAAGTCACGATGCTCGCTTGGAGAGACGGTGCTGACAGGACTCCTGTCCAAACTCCTTCTGCACCGCAACAATCGTGGTTGTCAGGGCAACCGGGGTCAGACAGTCGTGGCCCCGGTGGGAGAGAAAAGGGGGCCTTCGAGCAGGAGTTTGCCCAAAAAGTAATTCATTAATGACCGCTAGAAAAAAGAGACGTGTTGCCGATGCTGTGCGTCTGGTGCTCATTAGGACAAATACAAGAATGCCAAATTTCAGAGGGCCCACGTCTATTTACACTGCAGCCGAAAAGAAGAGCCAATTGGCTGGCAGCTAGACATTTTCTTATAATAATCTTTATTATTGACACAAGTAGGCTGACATTAACACAGCAGTGGAGTTACTGTGAAAAGCCTCTAGTCGCCACATTCCAGCACATTGGCCACGTTAAATTGCCCCTTAATTGAAAAAAAATTAATTGGGTACTTTAAATTTTTAAAAATCTGTCTATTTTAGTCTTGAACATACTTAAAATTATGAGGGGCATTTTTGTAGTAGACAGGAAGAAACTTTTCCCCTGGGTGGAGGGGTCAATGACGAGGGGCATAGTTTTTTTAATAAATTCTGAGTATCCAATTCATTTTATCCAACTAAGGGGCAATTTAGCGTGGCCAATCCGCCTACCCTGCACATCTTTGGGTTGTGGGGGTGAAACCCACAGCAGACACGGGGAGAATGTGCAAACTCCACACGGACAGTGACCCAGAGCCGGGATCGAACCTGGGACCTCGGCGCCGTGAGGCAGCAATGCTAACCCACTGCGCCACCGTGCTGCCCTGGTTGGTGGGAATCTGGAGTGGCTGCCTGAAAGAGGCGGGAACCCTCACAACAATAAAGAAACGTTGAGATGAGCATTTGAAACTTCACAGTGTACAAGGGCTACGGACCAAATGCTGCAAAATGGGGTTAGTATAGACAGGTACTTCATGGCTGGCCCAGATGCGATGGGCCAAAGGGCCTTTTTCTGGTCCTGGTCTCTCCCCCCCCCCCCCCCCCCCCCCCCCCCCCGCCAGACAAGCACACCTTTTGGATTTCTCTGTTGCCTTACGAACTGGAGCCCAAGGGGTTAATTTGCAAAAGGAAAGATAAGTGAGCTTTCTTTTCTGCTGAGTGAGATGTCCCGAGATCTCCTCTGCAAACACTGATAAAGGGAGCGAATGTGGGAAAGAGAAGGTGCTGACACTCCACTTTGGGACTCTGTTAATGGAGCTGGAAGCAGATTGCGACAGCCAGTCATAAATGTTTGCAATCGGAGAGATTTCACGGAGAGGTGAACCCTGGGCCCTTCCTTCGCCCCCCCCCCCCCCCCCCCCGCCCCAAAAGAAACTGCCGCCTCCACCATCACCACCGGCAACAGAGGAGGGGGCAGACCTGAAGCCCCTTCCCTGCCCTCTCTCACTTTCGCTGTTTGGCTGAGATGGTTTCAGCTGCATGACTTTGTGGTTCCCTGTTCATCAAGCACTAAAAGCTGTGCGGAAGGTCGCAGGGAAAAAAAAAATGGAAGGTACAGATGAGGAGCTGGAACAGAGGCAACTCGGCCCCTCGAGCCACCTACTCCAGCGTTCAATAAGATTGAAGACAGCTAATCTGATTATGAATCTCAACCCCCCCCCCCCCAAAACCCTGGATAGCCCCTTCACCGTGCCACGGGAGAATCTAACTCTCTCTGAAAGGCTACGGGACTTTATCCTCATCGCCAGCCTCCTCCGCTACTGATGTGCTGGAATACAGAATTGGGTGGAGAGGGGGCGAGTGTGGAAGAGATGCTGTATGGAGTTCAGCCTCAGCTCCCCCCCCCCCGGACTGGGGAGCTGTGTCCAGTCCCGGGAAGGGGAGTGGGGGGGGGGCAGATTCTCTCCGGAACGACCCTGGGTATGAATGAGTCAAATTAGTTGGAAAATGCGCACAGACTGGCCTGGAATATTCCCCTGAGACAGGAAGGTTAAGGGGTGATCGATTCGACGTGTTCTAAGATGATTTAAAAATTCAATAGGGTAGATATGTGCAAAAGGCCCCTCCCCCGCCTGTCCCCTACCCTTCCCCTTCCCAGAGGGTAAAGGCCAAGGTCTGACCCACGACCTCGGCCATGCCCCCATCCAGGAAGGAGAGAGGTCAAAGGGCGAAACCAGAAAAGCGGCAGTGTCGAAGTCAGGGATGGTAAAGTTGACATTGGGTTAGCCTTGCTGCCTCACGGCGCTGAGGTCCCAGGTTCGATCCCGATCACTGTCTTTGTGGAGTTTGCACATTCTCCCCGTGTTTGCTCGGGTTTCACCCCCACAACCCAAAGTTGTGCATGGTAGGTGGATTGGCTATGCTAAATTGACCCTTGATTGGAAAAAATGAATTGGGTACTCAACATTTTTTTTTTTTTAAAGTTGACATTGGGCAGACAGAGAGCATCTTTCTAACCTCCAGCACCCAAAGCTCAGGGTGCGAGTCGAGGGGAATGTTTCCCCTCAGAAAGTCGCTCGGTCGCGGCAGTTTATTTTTTTACACTGATTCTGACCTTTGCTCCCTCCCGCACAGATCAACTTGATCTTCCCGGTCGTCTACCTATTGTTCTGGGCCTTCCTGCTCATTTTCAGCCTCTGGTCGGAGCCGGTGGTGTGCGGGATCGGACTGGCCATCATGCTGACGGGCGTCCCCGTCTACTTCCTGGGGATCTACTGGAGCAACAAGCCCGAGTGCTTCGATAAACTAGTCGGTGAGGACGTGAGCCTGTGCTGCTGCTGGTCCTGTGCTGGGTACAATGGCCCCTCCCCCACAGCATGTGCCCAACAACCCCCAACTGCCACCACCATCAACACCACACTGAAAACACAAGATGGCTGCTTGACAACTCTTGCCTCTTTCCCCAATCCCAACATAATTCAATAGCTCCGCCTCCAGGTGTGTCTGAGTCTCCTCTCCCTCAGAGAGATATCTGTACACTGACTGGTGTCTCTCAGTCCCCTCTCTCTCAGGGTGATATCTGTACACTGACTGGTGTCTCTCAGTCCCCTCTCTCTCAGGGAGATATCTGTACACTGACTGGTGTCTCTCAGTCCCCTCTCTCTCAGGGAGCTATCTGTACCCTGACTGGTGTCTCTCAGTCCCCTCTCTCTCAGGGAGATATCTGTACACTGACTGGTGTCTCTCAGTCCCCTCTCTCTCCCAGGGAGATATCTGTACACTGACTGGTGTCTCTCAGTCCCCTCTCTCTCAGGGAGATATCTGTACACTGACTGGTGTCTCTCAGTCCCCTCTCCCTCAGGGAGATATCTGTACACTGACTGGTGTCTCTCAGTCCCCTCTCTCTCAGGGAGATATCTGTACACTGACTGGTGTCTCTCAGTCCCCTCTCTCCTCAGGGAGATATCTGTACACTGACTGGTGTCTCTCAGTCCCCTCTCTCTCAGGGAGATATCTGTACACTGACTGGTGTCTCTCAGTCCCCTCTCTCTCAGGGAGATATCTGTACACTGACTGGTGTTTCTCAGTCCCCTCTCTCTCAGGGAGATATCCGTACACTGGCTGGTGTCTCTCAGTCCCCTCTCTCTCAGGGAGATATCTGTACACTGACTGGTGTCTCACAGTCCCCTCTCTCTCAGGGAGATATCTGTACACCGACTGGTGTCTCTCAGTCCCCCTCTCTCTCAGGGAGATATCTGTACACCGACTGGTGTCTCTCAGTCCCCTCTCTCTCAGGGAGATATCTGCACACTGACTGGTGTCTCTCAGTCCCCTCTCTCTCGGGGAGATATCTGTACACTGACTGGTGTCTCTCAGTCCTCTCTCTCTCAGGGAGATATCTGTACACTGACTGGTGTCTCTCAGCCCCCTCTCTCTCAGGGAGATATCTGTACACTGACTGGTGTCTCGCAGTCCCCTCTCTCTCAGGGAGATATCTGTACACTGACTGGTGTCTCTCAGTCCCCTCTCTCTCAGGGAGATATCTGTACACTGACTGGTGTCTCTCAGTCCCCTCTCTCTCAGGGAAATATCTGGACACTGACTGGTGTCTCTCAGTCCCCCCTCTCTCTCAGGGAAATATCTGTACACTGACTGGTGTCTCTCAGTCCCCTCTCTCTCAGGGAGATATCTGTACACTGACTGGTGTCTCTCAGTCCTCTCTCTCTCAGGGAGATATCTGTACACTGACTGGTGTCTCTCAGTCCCCTCTCTCTCAGGGAAATATCTGGACACTGACTGGTGTCTCTCAGTCCTCCCTCTCTCTCAGGGAAATATCTGTACACTGACTGATGTCTCTCAGTCCCCTCCCTCTCAGGGAGATATCTGTACACTGACTGGTGTCTCTCAGTCCCCTCTCTCTCAGGGAGATATCTGTACACTGACTGGTGTCTCTCAGTCCCCTCTCTCTCAGGGAGATATCTGTACACTGACTGGTGTCTCTCAGTCCCCTCTCTCTCAGCGAGATATCTGTACACTGACTGGTGTCTCTCAGTCCCCTCTCTCTCAGGGAGATATCTGTACACTGACTGATGTCTCTCAGTCCCCTCTCTCTCAGGGAGATATCTGTACACTGACTGGTGTCTCTCAGTCCCCTCTCTCAGGGAGATATCTGTACACTGACTGGTGTCTCTCAGTCTCCTCTCTCTCAGGGAGATATCTGTACACTGACTGGTGTCTCTCAGTCCCCTCTCTCTCAGGGAGATATCTGTACCCAGACTGGTGTCTCTCAGTCCCCTCTCTCTCAGGGAGATATCTGTACACTGACTGGTGTCTCTCAGTCCCCTCTCTCTCAGGGAGATATCTGTACACTGACTGGTGTTTCTCAGTCCCCTCTCTCTCAGGGAGATATCCGTACACTGGCTGGTGTCTCTCAGTCCCCTCTCTCTCAGGGAGATATCTGTACACTGACTGGTGTCTCACAGTCCCCTCTCTCTCAGGGAGATATCTGTACACCGACTGGTGTCTCTCAGTCCCCCTCTCTCTCAGGGAGATATCTGTACACCTGACTGGTGTCTCTCAGTCCCCTCTCTCTCAGGGAGATATCTGCACACTGACTGGTGTCTCTCAGTCCACTCTCTCTCAGGGGAGATATCTGTACACTGACTGGTGTCTCTCAGTCCTCCTCTCTCTCAGGGAGATATCTGTACACTGACTGGTGTCTCTCAGCCCCCTCTCTCTCAGGGAGATATCTGTACACTGACTGGTGTCTCGCAGTCCCCTCTCTCTCAGGGAGATATCTGTACACTGACTGGTGTCTCTCAGTCCCCTCTCTCTCAGGGAGATATCTGTACACTGACTGGTGTCTCTCAGTCCCCTCTCTCTCAGGGAAATATCTGGACACTGACTGGTGTCTCTCAGTCCCCCCTCTCTCTCAGGGAAATATCTGTACACTGACTGGTGTCTCTCAGTCCCCTCTCTCTCAGGGAAATATCTGTACACTGACTGGTGTCTCTCAGTCCTCTCTCTCTCAGGGAGATATCTGTACACTGACTGGTGTCTCTCAGTCCCCTCTCTCTCAGGGAAATATCTGGACACTGACTGGTGTCTCTCAGTCCTCTCTCTCTCAGGGAGATATCTGTACACTGACTGGTGTCTCTCAGTCCCCTCTCTCTCAGGGAAATATCTGGACACTGACTGGTGTCTCTCAGTCCCCCCTCTCTCTCAGGGAAATATCTGTACACTGACTGATGTCTCTCAGTCCCCTCCCTCTCAGGGAGATATCTGTACACTGACTGGTGTCTCTCAGTCCCCTCTCTCTCAGGGAGATATCTGTACACTGACTGGTGTCTCTCAGTCCCCTCTCTCTCAGGGAGATATCTGTACACTGACTGGTGTCTCTCAGTCCCCTCTCTCTCAGCGAGATATCTGTACACTGACTGGTGTCTCTCAGTCCCCCTCTCTCTCAGGGAGATATCTGTACACTGACTGATGTCTCTCAGTCCCCCTCTCTCTCAGGGAGATATCTGTACACTGACTGGTGTCTCTCAGTCCCCTCTCTCAGGGAGATATCTGTACACTGACTGGTGTCTCTCAGTCTCCTCTCTCTCAGGGAGATATCTGTACACTGACTGGTGTCTCTCAGTCCCCTCTCTCTCAGGGAGATATCTGTACCCAGACTGGTGTCTCTCAGTCCCCTCTCTCTCAGGGAGATATCTGTACACTGACTGGTGTCTCTCAGTCCCCTCTCTCTCAGGGAGATATCCGTACACTGGCTGGTGTCTCTCAGTCCCCTCTCTCTCAGGGAGATATCTGTACACTGACTGGTGTCTCACAGTCCCCTCTCTCTCAGGGAGATATCTGTACACTGACTGGTGTCTCTCAGTCCCCCTCTCTCTCAGGGAGATATCTGTACACCGACTGGTGTCTCTCAGTCCCCTCTCTCTCAGGGAGATATCTGCACACTGACTGGTGTCTCTCAGTCCCCTCTCTCTCTTAGGGAGATATCTGTACACTGACTGGTGTCTCTCAGTCCCTCTCTCTCTCAGGGAGATATCTGTACACTGACTGGTGTCTCTCAGCCCCCTCTCTCTCAGGGAGATATCTGTACACTGACTGGTGTCTCGCAGTCCCCTCTCTCTCAGGGAGATATCTGTACACTGACTGGTGTCTCTCAGTCCCCTCTCTCTCAGGGAGATATCTGTACACTGACTGGTGTCTCTCAGTCCCCTCTCTCTCAGGGAAATATCTGGACACTGACTGGTGTCTCTCAGTCCCCCCTCTCTCTCAGGGAAATATCTGTACACTGACTGGTGTCTCTCAGTCCCCTCTCTCTCAGGGAAATATCTGTACACTGACTGGTGTCTCTCAGTCCTCTCTCTCTCAGGGAGATATCTGTACACTGACTGGTGTCTCTCAGTCCCCTCTCTCTCAGGGAAATATCTGGACACTGACTGGTGTCTCTCAGTCCTCCCTCTCTCTCAGGGAAATATCTGTACACTGACTGATGTCTCTCAGTCCCCTCCCTCTCAGGGAGATATCTGTACACTGACTGGTGTCTCTCAGTCCCCTCTCTCTCAGGGAGATATCTGTACACTGACTGGTGTCTCTCAGTCCCCTCTCTCTCAGGGAGATATCTGTACACTGACTGGTGTCTCTCAGTCCCCTCTCTCTCAGCGAGATATCTGTACACTGACTGGTGTCTCTCAGTCCCCTCTCTCTCAGGGAGATATCTGTACACTGGCTGGTGTCTCTCAGTCCCCTCTCTCTCACGGGGAGATACCTGTACACTGACTGGTGTCTCTCAGTGTCCTCTCTCTCAGGGAGATATCTGTACACTGACTGGTGTCTCTCAGTCCCCTCTCTCTCAGGGAGATATCTGTACACTGACTGGTGTCTCTCAGTCCCCCCCCCCCCCCCCCCCCCCCCCCCCCCCCTCTCTCTCAGGGAGATATCTGTACACTGACTGGTGTCTCTCAGTCCCTCTCTCTCTCAGGGAGATATCTGTACACTGACTGGTGTCTCTCAGTCCCCTCTCTCTCAGGGAGATATCTGTACACTGACTGGTGTCTCTCAGTCCCCTCTCTCTCAGGGAGATATCTGTACACTGACTGGTGTCTCTCAGTCCCCTCTCTCTCTCGGGGAGATATCTGTACACTGACTGGTGTCTCTCAGTCCCCTCTCTCTCTCAGGGAGATATCTGTACACTGACTGGTGTCTCTCAGTCCCCTCTCTCTCAGGGAGATATCTGTACACTGACTGGTGTCTCTCAGTCCCCTCTCTCTCAGGGAGATATCTGTACACTGACTGGTGTCTCTCAGTCCCCTCTCTCTCTCAGGGAGATATCTGTACACTGACTGGTGTCTCTCAGTCCCCTCTCTCTCTCAGGGAGATATCTGTACACTGACTGGTGTCTCTCAGTCCCCCCTCCCTCGGGGAGATATCTGTACACTGACTGGTGTCTCTCAATCCCTTCTCTCTCAGGGAGATATCTGTACCACAGGGGAATGGGATGTGTGCGAGTACTGACATGGGGCAGCAGAGTTACGGGTGAGCTGAAATTTAGGGAGAATGGAATGTGGGACTGGGTGTCTAAAGTTGATGACTGTCCTGACTCACCGTGACCTATGTGTGTGTCTCTCTCTCTCTCTCCCCTCCCAGAATCCATCACCAACTTCGGCCAGAAGCTGTGCGTCGTTGTTTACCCCCAGGTGACATCATCGAAAGATGAGCAGGAACTGCAGGAGCTCTCGTCTACCATCTGCGAGAACCCCAAGGAGGAGACGAAGGAGTAGGCTGTGGGGTTTGGGGGGGGGGGGGGGGGGGGGGGGGGGAGGGGGGCCTGTAGGTGAATGAAAGTGGGTGGATGGGGTGAACCTTCATGCTCGATGGTATGGAGGCGTGAAGTCAGCAAGCAGTGGGAGGGGAGTGAATCCAGGGCTCTCAACAGGGAGGTGGGGAGGTGAGAGAGCCTTGGGTCAAAGGTCAGGCCTGACTGGATGCCCCTCTCTGCATGGACTTGAAATTTGGAACTGGATTTTCTTTCATTTGTGCGATGTGGGAATGGAACATGATCCGAAATAGAGATATATATAAAATATATGTTATATATTGAAAAAAGACTACCAGGATGGCCCAGATATGGAAGAACTGAGGCCCAGCAGATACCTCGAGACGATTATTTGTGAGGGTGAGCCGGGGTAAGGGAGGGGCTCTTGATTCGCAATGAACTGACAGAGCAAAACGACATGGTGATGGGGCAGGAGGCCAAAAAAAAAAAGGCAGAGACGGAGGAAATGTCACTGCCACGATGGTTTCAACTCATTCGCTCTTCGCCTGCCCCGGGAAGGGGCTCCATCCAGGTTCGGGTCAACACTGAGCATTAAAGGAAGGGTTGCCCTGTTGCCAAAGGTCCCGACACACCATGTAGACTACACTCCCGGACGTTGAAGCCGCTGTGACTAGCGCGGCCTCCCTTCTAAGCTTTTTATTTTTAACGGTTCGCTCTTGTCAAGTGGCGGCGTGAACGTTCCGTCGCCCATCTTGGGAAAGGGGCCTCCTCTTCCGTTGCCCTCGAGCTGTCGGAAGAATACAACGGTCATGTTGCAAGGGCCGTGGGCCAACCCAGAATGCAATGGACAGTCGTGTTCTGCCAGCCCAGCATGCAATGGGCAGGGTCTTCGGCCAACCCAGAATGGAACCTGTCTATTGTCACTCCACTTTTTACCTTTTAAACAAATCACAATTTGGAAATTTGAAATGCCAGAGTTAAAGCAGCTCACCCAGGAGGGAATAGTGACATATGTTCTTGTTTAATGGATTCCATTCATTTCTTCAGTGGAAATTTGAATTGGAGTTAATTTTTATACCCTATTCTCTGCAAAATGTCGTTAACCTGTTTCTCGTGATTATACCGAAAAGCTCTTGTTCAATATATGTGTGTTACAGCTCGTGGATGGGGGCCTGCACTCCAGATCTCAGATCTGCGATGTACACAACAGAACATGTACACTCCATCCACCATCACTCCAGGCCAAAGATACCTGCCATTTGTGGATTGGGAGCCATTTGCAACGTGTCTCTCAGTCCCCGCTTGGGGCAGCCATTTGCAGTGTGTCGGGACATACCCGGGCAGCCATTTGCAGTGTGTCGGGACATACCCGGGCAGCCATTTGCAGTGTGTCGGGACATACCCGGGCAGCCATTTGCAGTGTGTCGGGACATACCCGGGCAGCCATTTGCAGTGTGTCGGGACATACCCGGGCAGCCATTTGCAGTGTGTCGGGACATACCCGGGCAGCCATTTGCAGTGTGTCGGGACATACCCGGGCAGCCATTTGCAGTGTGTCGGGACATACCCGGGCAGCCATTTGCAGTGTGTCGGGACATACCCGGGCAGCCATTTGCAGTGTGTCGGGACATACCCGGGCAGCCATTTGCAGTGTGTCGGGACATACCCGGGCAGCCATTTGCAGTGTGTCGGGACATACCCGGGCAGCCATTTGCAGTGTGTCGGGACATACCCGGGCAGCCATTTGCAGTGTGTCGGGACATACCCAGGCAGCCATTTGCAGGATGTCGGTCCCACACAGGGCAGCCATTTTCAGAGTGTCGGGACATACCCGGGCAGCCATTTACAGGATGTCGGTCCCACACAGGGCAGCCATTTTCAGTGTGACTCTCAGTCCCGACCCGAGCAGCTATTTGCAGTGTGTTGAACCCACCCAGGCAGCCATTTGCAGTGTGTCTCTCAGTCACACCCAGGAAACCCAACCTAATCCCCCCCCTCCCCCACCCCACCCACAGGTCATGGGGGATTTTTTTCACTGCCCTACTATCCTAGCCTTCTCTCCAAGCTGTGAATCCCTGACCCTAACCCCAGACCTCAACACCATATTTCCAAAGTGTTAACCACTGGGTCACACCCATTGGGGGAGGGGGACTGCGAGAATCATTTTCAGACGAGACCGCACCCTCAAACCTACAGCCACATAAAAGGTGCTAAGCGTCAGCAAAAAATGTGAGCTGACCTGAGGAACATGACACATATTAAAGTGTTATCTGTAATAAAGCAGTGTCTGCTTGTTTATCAGTGTAAGATTGTATTGCAAGGTTGTCAATTAAAATTTTGCGAGTTTTATTATTCAATTGCTCTTTGTACATTGTCCTGGAAAAATACTCCTGGCTTGTGTGGTTGAAATTCTCCATCAAACACTCCCAGGACAGGTACAGCACGGAGGTAGATACAGAGTAATGCTCACTCTACACTGTCCCCATCAAACACTCCCAGGACAGGTACAGCACGGGGTTAGATACAGAGTAAAGCTCCCTCTACACTGTCCCCATCAAACACTCCCAGGACAGGTACAGCACGGGGTTAGATACAGAGTAAAGCTCCCTCTACACTGTCCCCATCAAACACTCCCAGGACAGGTACAGCACGGGGTTAGATACAGAGTAAAGCTCCCTCTACTCTGTCCCCATCAAACACCCCCAGGACAGATACAGCACGGAGTTAGATACAGAGTAAAGCTCCCTCTACACTGTCCCCATCAAACACTCCCAGGACAGGTACAGCACAGGGTTAGATACAGAGTAAAGCTCCCTCTACACTGTCCCCATCAAACACTCCCAGGACAGGTACAGCACGGGGTTAGATACAGAGTAAAGCTCCTTCTACACTGTCCCCATCAAACACTCCCAGGACAGGTACAGCACGGGGTTAGATACAGAGTAAAGCTCCCTCTACACTGTCCCCATCAAACACTCCCAGGACAGGTACAGCACGGAGGTAGATACAGAGTAATGCTCCCTCTGCACTGCCCCCATCAAACACTCCCAGGGACAGGTACAGCACAGGGTTAGATACAGAGTAAAGCTCCCTCTACACTGTCCCCATCAAACACTCCCAGGACAGGTACAGCACGGGGTTAGATACAGAGTAAAGCTCCCTCTACACTGTCCCCATCAAACACTCCCAGGACAGGTACAGCACGGGGTTAGATACAGAGTAAAGCTCCCTCTACACTGTCCCCATCAAACACTCCCAGGACAGGGACAGCACGGGGTTGATACAGAGTAAAGCTCCTTCTACACTGTCCCCATCAAACACTCCCAGGACAGGTACAGCACGGGGTTAGATACAGAGTAAAGTTCCCTCTACACTGTCCCCATCAAACACTCCCAGGACAGGTACAGCACGGGGTTAGATACAGAGTAAAGCTCCCTCTACACTGTCCCCATCAAACACTCCCAGGACAGGTACAGCACAGGGTTAGATACAGAGTAAAGCTCCCTCTACACTGTCCCCATCAACACTCCCAGGACAGGTACAGCACGGGGTTAGATACAGAGTAAAGCTCCTTCTACACTGTCCCCATCAAACACTCCCAGGACAGGTACAGCACGGGGTTAGATACAGAGTAAAGTTCCCTCTACACTGTCCCCATCAAACACTCCCAGGACAGGTACAGCACGGGGTTAGATACAGAGTAAAGCTCCCTCTACACTGTCCCCCATCAAACACTCCCAGGACAGGTACAGCACAGGGGTTAGATACAGAGTAAAGCTCCCTCTACACTGTCCCCATCAAACACTCCCAGGACAGGTACAGCACGGGGTTTAGATACAGAGTAAAGCTCCCTCTACACTGTCCCCATCAAACACTCCCAGGACAGGTACAGCACGGGGTTAGATACAGAGTAAAGCTCCCTCTACACTGTCCCCATCAAACACTCCCAGGACAGGTACAGCACGGGGTTAGATACAGAGTAAAGCTCCCTCTACACTGTTCCCATCAAACACTCCCAGGACAGGTACAGCACGGGTTAGATACAGAGTAAAGCTCCCTCTACACTGTCCCCATCAAACACTCCCAGGACAGGTACAGGACTGGGTTAGATACAGAGTAAAGCTCCCTCTACACTGTCCCCATCAAACACTCCCAGGACAGGTACAGCACGGGGTTAGATACAGAGTAAAGCTCCCTCTACACTGTCCCCATCAAACACTCCCAGGACAGGTACAGCACGGGGTTAGATACAGAGTAAAGCTCCCTCTACACTGTCCCCATCAAACACTCCCAGGACAGGTACAGCACGGGGTTAGATACAGAGTAAAGCTCCCTCTACACTGTCCCCATCAAACACTCCCAGGACAGGTACAGGCACGGGGTTAGATACAGAGTAAAGCTCCCTCTACACTGTCCCCATCAAACACTCCCAGGACAGGTACAGCACGGGGTTAGATACAGAGTAAAGCTTCCCTCTACACTGTCCCCATCAAACACTCCCAGGACAGGTACAGCACGGGGTTAGATACAGAGTAAAGCTCCCTCTACACTGTCCCCATCAAACACTCCCAGGACAGGTACAGCACGGGGTTAGATACAGAGTAAAGCTCCCTCTACACTGTCCCCATCAAACACTCCCAGGACAGGTACAGCACGGGGTTAGATACAGAGTAAAGCTCCCTCTACACTGTCCCCATCAAACACTCCCAGGACAGGTACAGCACAGGGTTAGATACAGAGTAAAGCTCCCTCTACACTGTCCCCATCAAACACTCCCAGGACAGGGACAGCACGGGGTTAGATACAGAGTAAAGCTCCCTCTACACTGTCCCCATCAACACTCCCAGGACAGGTACAGCACGGGGTTAGATACAGAGTAAAGCTCCCTCTACACTGTCCCCATCAAACACTCCCAGGACAGGTACAGCACGGGGTTAGATACAGAGTAAATGCTCCCTCTACACTGTCCCCATCAAACACTCCCAGGACAGGTACAGCACAGGGTTAGATACAGAGTAAAGCTCCCTCTACACTGTCCCCATCAAACACTCCCAGGACAGGTACAGCACGGGGTTAGATACAGAGTAAAGCTCCCTCTACACTGTCCCCATCAAACACTCCCAGGACAGGTACAGCACGGGGTTAGATACAGAGTAAAGCTCCCTCTACACTGCCCCATCAAACACTCCCAGGACAGGTACAGCACAGGGTTAGATACAGAGTAAAGCTCCCTCTACACTGTCCCCATCAAACACTCCCAGGACAGGTACAGCACGGGGTTAGATACAGAGTAAAGCTCCTTCTACACTGTCCCCATCAAACACTCCCAGGACAGGTACAGCACGGGGTTAGATACAGAGTAAAGCTCCTCTACACTGTCCCCATCAAACACTCCCAGGACAGGTACAGCACGGGGTTAGATACAGAGTAAAGCTCCCTCTACACTGTCCCCATCAAACACTCCCAGGACAGGTACAGCACAGGGTTAGATACAGAGTAAAGCTCCCTCTACACTGTCCCCATCAAACACTCCCAGGACAGGTACAGGACGGGGTTAGATACAGAGTAAAGCTCCCTCTACACTGTCCCCATCAAACACTCCCAGGACAGGTACAGCACGGGATTAGATACAGAGTAAAGCTCCCTCTGCACTGTGTCCATCAAACACTCCCAGGACAGGTACAGCACGGGGTTAGATACAGAGTAAAGCTCCCTCTACACTGTCCCCATCAAACACTCCCAGGACAGGTACAGCACGGGGTTAGATACAGAGTAAAGCTCCCTCTACTGTCCCCATCAAACACTCCCAGGACAGGTACAGCACAGGGTTAGATACAGAGTAAAGCTCCCTCTACACTGTCCCCATCAAACACTCCCAGGACAGGTACAGCACGGAGTTAGATACACAGTAAAGCTCCCTCTACACTGTCCTCATCAAACCCTCCCAGGACAGGTACAGCACGGGGTTAGATACAGAGTAAAGCTCCCTCTACACTGTCCTCATCAAACACTCCCAGGACAGGTACAGCATGGGGTTAGATACAGAGTAAAGCTCCCTCTACACTGTCCCCATCAAACACTCCCAGGACAGGTACAGCACGGGGTTAGATACAGAGTAAAGCTCCCTCTACACAGGCCCCATCAAACACTCCCAGGACAGGTACAGCACGGGGTTCGATACAGAGTAAAGCTCCCTCTACACTGTCCCCATCAAACACTCCCAGGACAGGTACAGCACAGGGGTTAGATACAGAGTAAAGCTACCTCTACACTGTCCCCATCAAACACTCCCAGGACAGGTACAGCACGGGGTTAGATACAGAGTAAAGCTCCCTCTACACTGTCCCCATCAAACACTCCCAGGCAGGTACAGCACGGGGTTAGATACAGAGTAAAGCTCCCTCTACACTGTCCCTATCAAACACTCCCAGGACAGGTACAGCACGGGGTTAGATACAGAGTAAAGCTCCCTCTACACTGTCCCCATCAAACACTCCCAGGACAGGTACAGCACGGGGTTAGATACAGAGTAAAGCTCCCTCTACACTGTCCCCATCAAACACTCCCAGGACAGGTACAGCACGGGGTTAGATACAGAGTAAAGCTCCCTCTACACTGTCCCCATCAAACACTCCCAGGACAGGGACAGCACGGGGTTAGATACAGAGTAAAGCCCCCTCTACACTGTCCCCATCAAACACTCCCAGGACAGGGACAGCACGGGGTTAGATACAGAGTAAAGCTCCATCTACACTGTCCCCATCAAACACTCCCGTCAAGTAAAGAACAGACCTGGCTCCACGGAGTTGTGATTTGATATGTTTGTGAGAGCGGTTTTGTTCTTGCAGACAAAGGGCCGTTTTATAACTGGAGCAAGGCAAAGGGCGCCTTTCACAGGGCTTCGGGTTACTTTGTGCGTCTGCAGCGAGAGCAGTTTGCCTGGGGGAAGGTCATTGACACGATCTGGTGCCCACATTGACGGCAGTGATGTGTCATGGTCTTCCTCCCCTCACCCACCCTCTCCCAAGCCGAATCCTCCAGAATGCTGTTGAACCACAGCCACATAAGGCATCGCAACAGACTGAAAAAAAAACTTTCCTTTGTCCTTGCATGGTTTATTTGAGTGAGTTGCGTCGTGGGGGTGGGGGGAGGAGGGGGGGGGTGGTGGCGGTGCAGTGGGAGGAGGGTTACACTGCCGCTCGAGCATTGTGCACATCTGGTCACCGCACTGCAAGAACCATGCCCGCTCAGCAGACAGCAAGAACATGTTCACATATTGCACCTGCTTCCGTTGGCTGGTTTATTCTTCAGGGCAAGACCTTGACCAATCGGAGTCAGACTGCCTGGTTTGAATTTCAAACAATGCTTGGCAGTTTACTGTCAAGTCAGTCATCAACTGCTGCATTCTCCGCAGCAATGCCTCTACCATTCAGAGTCCATATGCAGCACGACCTTCTCACGCAGTACAAATTTCTTGCAAAATGTCCTGATGAGTACGAGACGAAAAGCTTCAGCAAAAATGTATTTATTATTTTTTGTCAATACTCAAATTGGGTAGTGCCAATCGAGTGATGGAGAGGTTGCAGAGGTGATTGGTAGTTGGTAGCTATTGTGGCACAGTGGTTAGCACTGCTGCCTCACAGTGCCAGGGTCCCAGGTTCGATTCCCGGCCTCGGGTCACTGTCTGTGCGGAGTCTGCACGTTCTCCCCGTGTCTGCGTGGGTTTCCTCCGGGTGCTCCAGTTTCCTCCCACAGTCCAAAGATGTGCAGATTACGGTGGACTGGCCACGCTAAATTGCCGCTTCGTGGGGTTACTAGGTTATGGGGATGGGGCGGGAAGTGGGCCTAGGCGGGGTGGTCTTTCGGAGGATCGATGCCGACCCAATGGGCTGAATGGCCTCCTCCTGTACTGGGGAGATTCTGTGATTAAATAATGATGCTGCTGGGAACTGTTCACCTCGGCTATGAGGGAAGATCGGATTGGCTGGATGTTGATGCGAGAGGGGATTTAACTGAGGGGTATAGAATGGAGGGGGCTATAAGATGTAGGAGTGGGCCATTCGGCTCACCACGTCTGAACCTCCATTCATTGAGAGCATGACTGATGTGATGTGATGACTGGGCCCAGATTGAGTGGCTCGGAACAGGCATATCTCCCTTTTCAGTGAGGTCAATGGGGCATATAGATTTAAAGTCATCGGTACAGCAAGCAGATCGGAAGGCAAATGGTGTGTTCATAGAATAGAAACTCTACAGTGCAGAAGGAGGCCATTCAGCCCATCGTGGCTGTACCAAACCTCGGAAAGAGTACCCTACCCGTACCCACTCCACCATTCACCCCCTACCCTATCCCTGTAACCTAACCTGCAGATATTTGAACACTAAGGGCAATTTATCATGGCCAATCCACCCTAACCTGCACATCTTTGTGACTGTGGGAGGAAACCAGAGTACCCGGAGGAAACCCACGCAGAGACGGGGAGAATGCGCAAACTCCACACGGTCAGTGACCCAGAGCCGGGATCGAACCTGGGACCTCGGCGCCGTGAGGCAGCAGGGCTAACCCACTGCGCCACCGTGCTGCCCACAACTAGTAGAATTGACGAGAGGGAGACAGTGAATGTGGTAAATTTCTCAGAATGCTTTTGACAAAAGTCCCACGTGAGAGATTAGTGGAAAATTAAAAGAGCATGGAATTAGGAGTGTATTGAGATGGATAGAAAACTGGTTGGCAGACAGGAAACAAAGAGTCGGAATTAATGCGTCTTTTTAAAATTGACAGGCGGTGACTCATGGGATACCTCAGGGGTCGGTGCTCGGGACCCCAGCTATTCACAATATATATCAATGATTTAGATGAGGGAACAAAATGTAATATCTCAAAATTTGCAGATGACACCAAGTTGGGTGGGAGGGTGAGCTGTGAGGAGGATGCAGAGATCCTTCAGTGTGATTTGGACAAGTTGTGTTAGTGGGCAAATGAATGGCAGATACAGTATAATTTGGAGAAATGTGAGGTTATTCACTTTGGAAGTAAAAACGAGATAGCAGACTATTAGCTGAATGGCCACAAATTAGGAGATGGAATCATGCAACGAGACCTGGGTGTCCTTGTGCACCAGGCGCTGAAGATAAGCGTGCAGGTGCAGCAGGCGGTAAAGAAGGCTAATGGTAGGGCAGCACGGTGGCCTAGTGGTTAGCACAGCTGCCTCACGGCGCTGAGGTCCCAGGTTCGATCCCGGCTCTGGGTCACTGTCCGTGTGGAGTTTGCACATTCTCCCCGTGTCTGCGTGGGTTTCGCCCCCACAACCCACAAAGATGTGCAGGATTGGCCAAACTAAATTGCCTCCTTAATTGGAAAAAATAATTGGATAATCTAAATTTATAATAAAAAAAGGCTAATGGTATGTTGGCCTTAATTGCGAGAGGTTTTGAGTACAGGAGCAGGGATGTGTTGCTGCAATTATCCAGGGCCTCGGTGAGGCCACACCTGGAGTATTGTGAGCAGTTTGGGTCTCCATATCTGAGGAAGGATGTTCTTGCTCTCGAGGGAGTGCAGCGAAGATTTACCAGACTGATTCCTGGGATGGCAGGACTGTCATATGAGTAGAGATTGAATTGGTTAGGATTGTATTCGCTGGAGTTCAGAAGAATGAGGAGGGGATCTCATAGAAACTTAATAAAATTCCAACAGGACTAGACAGGGCAGATGCAGGAAGGATGTTCCCGATGGTGGGGGTGTCCAGAACCGGGGGGTCACAGTCTGAGGATACGGGGTAGACCATTTAGGACAGAGATGAGGAGACATTTATTCAGCCAGAGAGTGGTTTGTTTCTCTTTCTTTGGAGGCTGAGCCGGTAGTTACATAGAATTTACAGTGCAGAAGGAGGCCATTCGGCCCATCGAGTCTGCACCGGCTCCTGGAAGGAGCACCCCTACCCACGGTCAACAAGGTTAATAGTGTGTCCGAGGCGGCTGGGGCAGTTGACAACGGCTTGTTGGTTTCCTGCTCGAAACGAGCATAGAATGCATCGAGTTCATCAGGGGAGGGGTGCGCTGTTGCCAGAGATTCTACTCGGCTTTGTTTTGTAGCCCATTATGTTGTTTAAGCCTTGCCACAACCAACGAGAGTCCGTGTTGTTAGTCTGAGACTCTAGCTTAGTCTGGGTATTGTCTCTTGGCATTCCTGATGGCTTTCCAGAGGTCATACCTAGATTTCTTGTGCAGGTCAGGGTCGCCTGTCTCGAACACCTCAGACCTGGCCTTCAGTACGGAGTGAATCTCCCGATTAAACCATGGTTTCTGGTTGGGTAACAGTACAGACTACCTTCTTTGACACACAATCTTCTACACACTTGCTGATGAAGTCTGTGATGGTGCTGGCAAACCCGTTTAGGTTGGCTGCCGAGTTCTTGAATATGGACCAGTCGCGTAGGAGCTCTTCTGTAGCCTCAGTCCAGCATTTGCACAGCCTTCTTAACCGGATTCTCCCGCTTACATTTCTGCTTGTATGCCGGGAGAAGGAGCGCCATCTTGTGGTCCGATTTTCCGAAGTGCGGTCGGGAATGGATCATCAGGTGCCCCTTGATGTTTGTGTAGCAGTGGTCAAGGATGTTGGGGCCCCTGTTGGGACGGAGATGTGTTGGTGGAATTTTGGCTGTACACTCGAGGTTGGCCTGGTTAAAGTCCCCGGCCACGATGAACATGGCCTCCGGGTATTCTGCTTCATTGTTATTTATAGCGGTTACAATTCATCAAGCGCCTTCTTCACTTCCGCCTGGGGTGGATGTAGACCGCTGTGATGATGCAGAAGTGAACTCCGTGGGAGGTAGTATGGACGGTACTTCACAGTCGGGTATTCCAGGTCCGGGGAGCAGTAGTTCACCAGGGTCGCCACGACCGAGCACCAGGAGTTGATAAGGAGGCCACAGACAGAGATGAGGAGGAATTTCCCCCCTCGGAGGGTGGGGAATGTGTGGAATTCTTTCCCGCAGAGAGCTGGAGAGGCTGGGCCATTAAGTATGTTCAAGGCTGAGACAGACAGATTTTTAATCCGTAAGGGAATTAAGGGTTTAATTAATAATTAATTTAATAATCTTTATTGTCACAAGTAGGCTTACATTAATACTGCAATGAAGCAGGGTAGGTGGATTGGCCACGCTAAATTGCTCCTTAATTGTAAAAAATTAATTGGGTGCTGTAAATTTTTTTTTTAATAGTGCAATGAAGTTACTGTGATAATCCCCAGTCGCCACATTCCGGCGCCTGTCCGGGTCACAGAGGGAGAATTCAGAATGTCCAATTCACCCAACAGCACGTTTTTCGGGACTTGTGGAAGGAAACCGGAGCACCCGGAGGAAACCCACGCAGACACGGGGAGAACGTGCAGACTCCGCACAGACAGTGACCCAGCGGGGAATCGAACCTGGGACCCTGGAGCTGTGAAGCCACAGTGTGCTGATCACTGTGCTACCATGTTCATGGGGATAAGGCGGGAAAGACGAGCTGAGAATTATCACATCAGATCAGTCACGGTCTCACTGAACGGGCGGACCAGCCTCCATGGGCCGAATGGCCTACTTCTGTGTTGTAAACCACGCGAACAAAGAGCAAGTGTAGAGGCCATTCGGCACCTCCAGCCTGCTCTCCCATTCGATAAGATAGATCACAGCCGATCGGATTGTCACCTCGACTCCCACATTCCCGCTGACCCCCACTGTTCCAATAACCTTTCACCCTCCCTTGTGAATCAAGAATCTATCCAGCTCGGCCTTAAAAACATTCGGAGACTCTGCTCCCACCGCCCTTTGAGGAAGAGAGTTCCAGAAACTCACCGCCCTCAGAGAGAAAATATTTCTCCTGGTCTCCGTATTAAACTGGGCGACCCATTATTTTTAAACAGTGACCCACCCCCCCCCCCCCGCCAGTTCTAGATTCTCCCCACATGAGGAAACATCCTCTCCACATCCTATATGCCTTGACCTTTGAAACCCATGTAATCCTGCCTACCTCTTGTGGGGGATACAGCATAATTGGATGATGTGAGACCTCCAACCAACAGGTGGCGGTACAGACACACCATCAGTCTCAAGACCAAGTTATGAGACCTGGGACCTGTATATAAAGAGAGAGGCTCAGCCAGCCATCTCCAGGAGAACATGAGATAGACGGTAATAAGACGTACATGTAACAGGTTAGCAGAAGGTGTAAGTTCCAGAGGAGTAGCAAGACTCCATGACAACGTGCCCTGTATCAGATTGTTATCCGACCGTGCAAGACACAATAAAAGGATTTTGGTTTGGACAGATCAAAGTGTTTGGTGAGTTCACCATAAAGTTCACAAGGGACCAAACACAACACCTCTGACCACACACACATACACAGTCATGCACATGCGAATACACTTTTGGGCGTACACACTCACACACACATGTGGGCTATGCACTCTCAGGTAGGTGTACACTCTCTCGGGCAGCACGGTGGCCTAGTGGTTAGCACAACCGCCTCACGGCGCTGAGGTCCCAGGTTTGATCCCGGCTCTGGGTCACTGTCCGTGTGGAGTTTGCACATTCTCCCCGTGTCTGCGTGGGTTTCGCCCCCACAACCCAAAAATGTGCAGAGTAGGTGGATTGGCCAGGATAAATTGCCCCTTAATTGGAAAAAATAATTGGCTAATCTAAATTTATTTTTTAAAAAAGGTGTACACTCTCTCACATACAGACTAATGCACACACACTCAAATATACACACGCACACACGGGGTATACACTCAGATAGATGTACACTCTCAGACACAGGCTAATACAGAAACATTCAAATATACACAAACACACACAGGGTATACACTCTCAGATAGATGTACACTCAGACACAGGCTAATGCAGATACACTCAAAGATGCACACACACAAGGAATACACTCTCTCACACAGATTAATGCAGATACACTTAAATATATAAACACACACACACAGGGAATACACTCAGATGTACACACACACATGGGTTAATGCAGACACAAGAAATACACTCTCAGATAGATGTACACACACAGGCTAATGCAGACACTCAAATATTTATACACACACGGGGAATACACTCAGATGTACACACACATGGATTAATGCAGACACACTCGTGTGTGTGTGTATATATATATAACACACGGAGAATACACTCTCAGATAGATGTACACTCTGTCACGTACAGGCTAATGCAGCCACACAAATATATACACACATATTTAAATGTACACCTGACAATCGCTCCCTCTCCACATAAACCTACCCTGGTTTTCCAACAATTCCCCCTCAGAGGCGGGATCGAACCTGGCGTCGTGACGCACCCGTGCTAACCACTGTGCCTCCCAGCTGAGCACCAATTCTAACCCGTACTCCTCAGCCCCTCCACCCCAACACTGTGCCCTTCCCCGATCCGCAAAAATTCCCCTCACCCCAAGCTCCCAGCAATGGCCGGGTCAATGAAGGATGGCCGGGCACAATCCCAGTGGCTTAGCCCTTGAGGACGAGGTTTTCATCCCACACTCCCAGCTTTAGACTCTGAACCAAACTCTGGATCCAACCTGCCCCCTACTGATGGAATCTAATGGTTTGGGTTAACTAAAGATCCCAGTTAATATGTTCCACCCTCGATCAGGGCCCTCCTTAACCCCCCTCTCTGTCCCAGTTAATATGTTCCACCCTCGATCAGGGCCCTCCTTAACCCCCTTCTGTCCCAGTTAATATGTTCCACCCTCGATCGGGACCCTCCTTAACCCCCCTCTCTGCCCCAGTTAATATTTTATACCCTCGATCAGGACCCTCCTTAACCCCCTCTCTGTCCCAGTTAATATGTTCCACCCTCGATCAGGACCCTCCTTAACCCCCCTCTCTGTCCCAGTTAATATTTTATACCCTCGATCGGGACCCTCCTTAACCCCCCTCTCTGTCCCAGTTAATATTTTATACCCTCGATCAGGACCCTCCTTAACCCCCTCTCTGCCCCAGTTAATATTTTATACCCTCGATCGGGACCCTCCTTAACCCCCTCTCTGTCCCAGTTAATATGTTCCACCCTCGATCAGGACCCTCCTTAACCCCCCTCTCTGTCCCAGTTAATATTTTATACCCTCGATCGGGACCCTCCTTAACCCCCCTCTCTGTCCCAGTTAATATTTTATACCCTCGATCAGGACCCTCCTTAACCCCCTCTCTGCCCCAGTTAATATTTTATACCCTCGATCGGGACCCTCCTTAACCCCCTCTCTGTCCCAGTTAATATTTTATACCTCGATCGGGACCCTCCTTAACCCCCTCTCTGTCCCAGTTAATATTTTATACCCTCGATCAGGACCCTCCTTAACCCCCCTCTCTGTCCCAGTTAATATTTTATACCCTCGATCGGGACCCTCCTTAACCCCCCTCTCTGTCCCAGTTAATATTTTATACCCTCGATCGGGACCCTCCTTAACCCCCTCTCTGTCCCAGTTAATATTTTATACCCTCGAACGGATCCTCCTTTTTAAAAAATAAATTTAGAGTACCCAATTCATTTTTTCCAATTAAGGGGCAATTTAGCGTGGCCAATCCACCTACCCTGCACATCTTTGGGTTGTGGGGGGCGAAACCCACGCAGACACGGGGAGAATGACTCCACACGGACAGTGACCCAAAGCTGGGATCCAACCTGGGACCTCGGTACCTTGAGGCAGCAGTTCTACACACAGGAACGGTTACTGTTACACAGGACCAGGAGGCGTCCCCTTCAGCCCCGTCTCCAGCCTGTTACACAGGAACAGGAGGATGGCCATTCAGCCCCTTCTCCAGCCTGTTACACAGGAACAGGAGGAGGCCCATTCAGCCCCTTCTCCAGCCTGTTACACAGGAACAGGAAGAGGCCTATTCAGCCCCTTCTCCAGCCTGTTATACAGGAACAGGAAGAGGCCCATTCAGCCCCTTCTCCAGCCTGTTACACAGGAACAGGAGGAGGGAGGGCCATTCAGCCCCTTCTCTAGCCTGTTACACGGGAACAGGAGGAGGCCCATTCAGCCCCTTCTCCAGCCTGTTACACGGGAACAGGAGGAGACCCATTCAGCCCCTTCTCCAGCCTGTTACACAGGAACAGGAGGAGGCCCATTCAGCCCCTTCTCCAGCCTGTTACACAGGAACAGGAGGAGGCCCATTCAGCCCCGTCTCCAGCCTGTTACACAGGAACAGGAGGATGGCCATTCAGCCCCTTCTCCAGCCTGTTACACAGGAACAGGAGGAGGCCCATTCAGCCCCTTCTCCAGCCTGTTACACAGGAACAGGAAGAGGCCTATTCAGCCCCTTCTCCAGCCTGTTATACAGGAACAGGAAGAGGCCCATTCAGCCCCTTCTCCAGCCTGTTACACAGGAACAGGAGGAGGGAGGGCCATTCAGCCCCTTCTCTAGCCTGTTACACGGGAACAGGAGGAGGCCCATTCAGCCCCTTCTCCAGCCTGTTACACAGGAACAGGAGGAGACCCATTCAGCCCCTTCTCCAGCCTGTTACACAGGAACAGGAGGAGGCCCATTCAGCCCCTTCTCCAGCCTGTTACACAGGAACAGGAGGAGGCCCATTCAGCCCCTTCTCCAGCCTGTTACACAGGAACAGGAGGAGGGCCATTCAGCCCCTTCTCCAGCCTGTTGCACAGGAACAGGCGGAGGCCCATTCAGCCCCGTCTCCAGCCTGTTGCACAGGAACAGGAGGACACCCATTCAGCCCCTTCTCCAGCCTGTTGCACAGGAACAGGAGGAGGCCCATTCAGGCCCTTCTCCAGCCTGTTACACAGGAACAGGAGGAGGCCCATTCAGCCCCTTCTCCAGCCTGTTACACAGGAACAGGAGGAGGCCCATTCAGCCCCTTCTCCAGCCTGTTACACAGGAACAGGAGGAGGCCATTCAGCCCCTTCCCAGCCTGTTACACAGGAACAGGAGGAGGCCCATTCAGCCCCTTCTCCAGCCTGTTACACAGGAACAGGAAGAGGCCTATTCAGCCCCTTCTCCAGCCTGTTACACAGGAACAGGAAGAGGCCCATTCAGCCCCTTCTACAGCCTGTTACAGAGGAACAGGAGGAGGCCCATTCAGCCCCTTCTCCAGCCTGTTACACAGGAACAGGAAGGAGGCCCATTCAGCCCCTTCTCCAGCCTGTTACACAGGAACAGGAGGAGGCCCATTCAGCCCCTTCTCCAGCCTGTTACACAGGAACAGGAGGAGGCCCATTCAGCCCCTTCTCCAGCCTGTTACACAGGAACAGGAGGAGGCCCATTCAGCCCCTTCTCCAGCCTGTTACACAGGAACAGGAGGAGGCCCATTCAGTCCCTTCTCCAGCCTGTTACACAGGAACAGGAGGAGGCCCATTCAGCCCCTTCTCCAGCCTGTTACACAGGAACAGGAGGAGGCCCATTCAGGCCCTTCTCCAGCCTGTTACACAGGAACAGGAGGAGGCCCATTCAGCCCCTTCTCCAGCCTGTTACACAGGAACAGGAGGAGGCCCATTCAGCCCCTTCTCCAGCCTGTTACACAGGAACAGGAGGAGGGCCCATTCAGCCCCTTCCCCAGCCTGTTACACAGGAACAGGAGGAGGCCCATTCAGCCCCTTCTCCAGCCTGTTACACAGGAACAGGAGGAGGCCTATTCAGCCCCTTCTCCAGCCTGTTATACAGGAACAGGAAGAGGCCCATTCAGCCCCTTCTCCAGCCATGTTACACAGGAACAGGAGGAGGCCCATTCAGCCCCTTCTCCAGGCCTGTTACACAGGAACAGAGGAGGCCCATTCAGCCCCTTCTCCAGCCTGTTACACAGGAACAGGAGGAGGCCCATTCAGCCCCTTCTCCAGCCTGTTACACAGGAACAGGAGGAGGCCCATTCAACCCCTTCTCCAGCCTGTTACACGGGAACAGGAGGAGGCCCATTCAGCCCCTTCTCCAGCCTGTTACACAGGAACAGGAGGAGGCCCATTCAGTCCCTTCTCCAGCCTGTTACACAGGAACAGGAGGAGGCCCATTCAGCCCCTGCTCCAGCCTGTTACACAGGAACAGGAGGAGGCCCATTCAGCCCCTTCTCCAGCCTGTTACACAGGAACAGGAAGTGGCCCATTCAGCCCCTTCTCCAGCCTGTTACAGAGGAACAGGAGGAGGCCCATTCAGCCCCTTCTCCGGCCTGATACACAGGAACAGAAGGAGGCCCATTCAGCCCCTTCTCCAGCCTGTTACACAGGAACAGGAGGAGGCCCATTCAACCCCTTCTCCAGCCTGTTACACAGGAACAGGAGGAGGCCCATTCAGCCCCTTCTCCAGCCTGTTACACAGGAACAGGAGGAGGCTCATTCAGCCCCTTCTCCAGCCTGTTACACAGGAACAGGAGGATGCCCATTCAGCCCCTTCTCCAGCCTGTTACACAGGAACAGGAGGAGGCCCATTCAGCCCCTTCTCCAGCCTGTTACACAGGAACAGGAAGAGGCCCATTCAGCCCCTTCTCCAGCCTGTTACACAGGAACAGGAGGAGGCCCATTCAGCCCCTTCTCCAGGCCTGTTACACAGGAACAGGAGGAGGCCCATTCAGCCCCTTCTCCAGCCTGTTACACAGGAACAGGAGGAGGCCCATTCAGCCCCTTCTCCAGCCTGTTACACAGGAACAGGAGGAGGCCCATTCAGCCCCTTCTCCAGCCTGTTACACAGGAACAGGAGGAGGCTCATTCAGCCCCTTCTCCAGCCTGTTACACAGGAACAGGAGGAGGCCCATTCAGTCCCTTCTCCAGCCTGTTACACAGGAACAGGAGGAGGCCCATTCAGCCCCTTCTCCAGCCTGTTACACAGGGAGCAGGAGGAGGCCCATTCAGCCCCTGCTCCAGCCTGTTACACAGGAACAGGAGGAGCCCATTCAGCCCCTTCTCCAGCCTGTTACACAGGAACAGGAAGTGGCCCATTCAGCCCTTTCTCCAGCCTGTTACACAGGAACAGGCGGAGGCCCATTCAGCCCCTTCTCCAGCCTGTTACACAGGAACAGGAGGAGCCCATTCAGCCCCTTCTCCAGCCTGTTACACAGGAACAGGAGGAGGCCCATTCAGCCCGTTACAGAGGAACAGGAGGAGGCCCATTCAGCCCCTTCTCCAGCCTGTTGCACTGGAACAGGAGGAGGTCCATTCAGCCCCTTCTCCAGCCTGTTGCACTGGAACAGGAGGAGGCCCATTCAGCCCCTTCTCCAGCCTGTTACACAGGAACAGGAGGAGGGCCATTCAGCCCCTTCTCCAGCCTGTTACACAGGAACAGGAGGAGGCCCATTCAGCCCCTTCTCCAGCCTGTTACAGAGGAACAGGCGGAGGCCCATTCAGCCCCGTCTCCAGCCTGTTACAGAGGAACAGGCGGAGGCCCATTCAGTCCCTTCTCCAGCCTGTTACAGAGGAACAGGCGGAGGCCCATTCAGTCCCTTCTCCAGCCTGTTACACAGGAACAGGAGGAGGCCCATTCAGCCCTTTTTGAAGCTTGTTTCCTGCAGTCGGTGAGCTCACAGCTGATCCATGACCTAACATCCCATCCTCACCTTCGCCCCATAAAACTTTGGATAACCACAATCTGAGCCATTCCAGATTGAAAATTAATAATTGACCCAGTACCGATTGCTTGTTAGTGTGATGAAGCATTTCCCAATCTCTTTCCTGAACATTTAGACTCAGCCCACCTGAGCTCAGCCTCAGAGCACCAAATGGTGGAAATAGCTTTTCTCTATCTATTCAATCAGTTCTCTTTAATAGCTTGTAAACTTTAATCAAATCAACCCTTTGCCTTCTCAATTCCAGGGAATATGGTCTTAGTTTGTGTGATCTCTCTTCAGCCTATAAGATACAGGAACGGGAGTCGTTCCTTTGATTTTGCTCCATCGTTTAATAAGATCGTGGCTGATCTGAATGCTCGATTGGTCCACTTGCCTACGTTATCTCCTTAACCCTCAATTCTCCGACTGATTAAAAACCTGTCGATCACGGCCTTGAACAATGTTCAAGGACTCGGCGTCCACAGCTTCCTGGGATGGAGAATTCCAAAGATTCGTCGCTTCCCGAGGGAAGAGATTCTTCTTCAAATCCGTCTAAAATGAGCATCCCCTTAGGGGTGGCACGGTGGTTAGTACTGCTGCCTCACAGCGCCAGGGTCCCAGGTTCGATTCCCCGCTGGGTCACTGTCTGTGCGGAGTCTGCACCTTCTCCCCGTGAGTGCGTGGGTTTCCTCCGGGTGCTCCGGTTTCCTCCCACAGTCCAAAGATGTGCAGGTTAGGTGGACTGGACATGATAAGTTGCCCCTGGTCACTGTCCGTGTGGAGTTTGCACATTCTCCCCGTGTTTGCGTGGGTTTCACCCCCACAACCCAAAGATGGGCAGGTTAGGTGGATTGGGCACGCTAAATTGCAACAAAAACATTTACCCTGACCCTCTAGAGTCCGGCTATTGTTTCGGTAAAGATTCACAGAGAGTAGTCAGGGGAAACGCTGGTCACCAGCAGTGTGCGGAAACGGCAGAAGCCGATTTATGCACAGCAAGGTCCCAAAAAACAAACGGCCACATCACCTTGCTTGTGTTTTAGTGACGTTTGATTTTCTTCTCCCCCCCCCCCCCCCCCCCCCCCCATTCATGTCCAGGGGCTGGTTTAGCACAGGGCTAAATCGCTGGCTTTGTAAGCAGACCAAGGCAGACCAGCAGTACGGTTCAATTCCTGTACCAGCCTCCCCGAACAGGCGCCGGAATGTGGTGACTAGGGGCTTTCCACAGTAACTTCATTTGAAGCCTACTCGTGACAATAAGCGATTTTCATTTCATTTTCATTTCATTCACAGGATGTGGGTGTCCCTGGCCAAGGCCCAGCATTTGCTGCCCGTCCCTAATTGCCCCTTGAGGAGGTGGTGGGTGAGCCGCCATCTTGAACCGGCTGCAGTCCCTGTGTGGTGTGGGTAACACCCACAGTGCTGTCAGGGAGGGAGGGCCAGGATTGTGACCCAGCGACAGTGAAGGAACGGCCGATATATTTCCCAGTCAGGATGGTGAGTGTGGGGCTCGGAGGGGGGGAACTTGCAGGTGGTGGAGTTCCCCATGTGTCTGCTGCCCCCTTGTCCTTCTAGATCGGTAGAGGCTGTTGGATTTTCACACTCCTCGCTTGAGAGGGAAGTCTTGTTACCATCTCATCCAAATGACGTTTCCTCCCTCCAACAGTGCTGACAGTGCTGGCACCTGGAGTAATAATACTGGATTGTGAGTTTGATTTCCTGCCAGCGGCTTGAACACGCCAGCCTCTGACTGAAAGGCGAGAGTCAGAAGACCCACTGAACCAAAGGTGAGACAAAGGTTTGTGTACGTACACATACAATACACACACGCAACACACACAAACACTGATCCCTCACACACACACAACCTACAAAACGCACAGAGCACACACATACTGATCCCTCACACACACACGCACACAAACACAGACATTGAGAAGCTCAGCATTTATGTAGACGTGGCATTACAGCCAAACGGGTCAGATACCCGAGAGCTGGATAACAAGATTGATGGTGTGGTACTGGAAACAGGTTGAGAAGATATACACACAGGCCAGGAATAGAAACTGGCTCATGAGGCCCTGGCTGTAATCGATACAGGCCCTGTGCAAGAGCACTCAAGTCAATGCATAAACTATATCGACTTTGTGATTACCCACTCCAAAGGACAAGACCGTGCCATGAATATGTGACAAACATCCAGACACAGGTGATCAACTTTGCAGCAGAACGAAGAACAGACAAAAGAAGCCATCAGACTCCATAATGAGCTGATGGCTGGTCAGACAAAGGGGAGTTTCAGAGGACAATGGGTCTTGATTGAATCACCATCAATAAACAGGAGTATCCTGTCTTTCCCATTCACCAGTTGGGGTCTGGATGGGACAATGGCCAGAAGTGGGCGTACAGCTGACTCAATGCTAGCAGACCAGTATAAAGAAAGGGACATCTGTTTTGTCCTTTGTTCATCTTGCAAATAAGGCCGTAAAACATTTAAGTAAGTAAACTGGTTGAACTCATCAGAGGTTTTAAAGGTACAACAATTGGCACCCAAGACAGTCCTTCTATAAGAAGTGATACATGACTCCGAAGTCGAACCTTCAACCCAGTATTCCTCAACACTTCGGCCCTCCAAGCCTGTACCAGTTGTGATACCACCCGTGCCAATAACCTTCAGGACTTCCGAGTGCCGTATCCCTCTTTACCCATCCTATCCGTGTGTTTGTCGAGATGCTTTTTGAACGCACAACCAGTCTCAAGTGCGTGAAGGACTAATCCGGCATGTCCACATTAACCCTTACCAACTTTTACAGATGCACTATAGAGAGCATCCTATCGGGCTGCATCACAGCCTGGTATGGGAACTGCTCGGCCCAGGACCGCAAGGAACTTCAGAGAGTCGTGAATACTGCCCAGTCCATCACATGAACCTGCCTTCCACCCATTTACTCCATCTACACCTCCCGCTGCCTGGGGAAAGCGGGCAGCAGAATCAAAGACCCCTCCCACCCGGCTTACTCACTTTTCCAACTTCTTCCATCGGGCAGGAGATTCAGAAGTCTGAGAACACGCACGAACAGACTCAAAAACAGCTTCTTCCCCACTGTCACCAGACTCCTAAATGACCTCTTATTGACGGACCTCATTAACACTACACCCTGTATGCTTCATCCGATGCCAGTGCTTATGTAGTTACATTGTGTACCTTGTGTTGCCCTATTATGTATTTTCTTGTATTCCCTTTTCTTCCCATGTACTGAATGATCTGTTGAGCTGCTTGCAGAAAAATACTTTTCACTGTACCTCGGTACACGTGACAATAAACAAATCCAATCCAGGTTCCGACCAGTAAAATTGGCTGATAAACTAGGTGAACGCGAGGTGGACAAGCTATGCAATTAGATCTTGGATAATCTGTGGGAGGAACTTTAGTGAAAGTCGGACCTCTACTCCAGAGAAATCCCACACACCCATTGGCAAACCCTAGGGAGAGATAGAGCATAAGAGAAATGACAGAGTGCCCAGAGTGAGACGTGAGCCAATTGGGTCATACACTACAGTAAACCAAAAGGGTCTGGGACCCAAAGGGTCAATAAGTAGAGTACGGACCCTCGAGGTCCCTCCAGCAACAGCTGCATCAGCGTTTCTCTCACCGGGAGGTGGCTGAGTTACCCACCTCCTCCTGTACTGTTTGCTGGAGTTAACCGTCCTGTAGTCTGGTAAGTTTGTCAGTATTGACGTAAATCCTGCGCGCTTTCCGTATCTGTACCGACGAGTACTGAGTGGAGGAATTAGCAGAGCTACAGTTCAGAGAAGTGAACAAAAAGCAACGTTCTCGGACCCAAAGTCACGGAATAGGGGAAGGGGCAGCACGGTAGCATTGTGGATAGCACAATTGCTTCACAGCTCCAGGGTCCCAGGTTCGATTCCCGGCTTGGGTCACTGTCTGTGCGGAGTCTGCACGTCCTCCCCCTGTGTGCGTGGGTTTCCTCCGGGTGCTCCGGTTTCCTCCCACAGTCCAAAGATGTGCAGGTTAGGTGGATTGGCCGTGATAAATTGCCCTTAGTGTCCAAAATTGCCCTTAGTGTTGGGTGGGGTTACTGGGTTATGGGGATAGGGTGGAGGTGTTGACCATGGGTAGGGTGCTCTTTCCAAGAGCCGGTGCAGACTCGATGGGCCGAATGGCCTCCTTCTGCACTGTAAATTCTATGTAATTCTATGAAAACCACCTTGTGGAAGGTGGCCAGTGACAAAAGGCTCCTCAAGGAATCCTTTGTGTCGAGGTGGGGGGGAAGGATATGAGTTTTAGAAGAAGTCAGCGTGGAAATATGAGTTAGAAGTCAGAGTGGAAAAACTAGTTTTAGAAGTCAGTGTGGAAATTTGTGCGCCGGATAGTTAGGGATTATCCCGAGGTTAAACGAAAGATCGTCGTGTTCTTTTTAAAATAAAAATCTTAAAATACCCAATTATTTTTTTACAATTTGGGTTGTGGGGGTGAGACCCAAGCAGGCACGGGGAGAATGTGCAAACTCCACACAGACAGTGACCCAGGACCGGGATCGAACCCGGGACCTCAGTGCTGTGAGGCAGCAGTGCTAACCACCGTGCCGCTCTCACGAGTACGTCTTGTTATATGAGTTTTAAAAGTCAATGTGAAAATTTGTGCTCTGGACAGTCTGGGATTATCCCCCCAAAAAAGACTAGTGAGTTTTGGTAAATGAAGTTTTAGAAGTCAGTGTGGAAATTTTAATGTTAGAAGTTAGGAAAAAGAGGTTAGCGTCTGTGGTAGTCACCACTAAATAGTATTACATGTATTACGGTAAAGCCCGTATAGTAGAGGTACATGAGTAAATCCCTGCCTGCTGGCTCCGCCCAGTAGGCGGTGTATAAATGTGTGTGCTCACCGAGCTGCAGCCATTCTGGTTCCAGCTACAGGAGGCACAACATCTTTGCTCAATAAGGCCTCGATTATTCCACTACTCTCGTCTTTGTGGTCATTGATAGTGCATCAATTTATTGAGCAAATATTTTTTTTTAAACGATGGATCTCCGCATCAAGCCAGTTCGCCTGCAGCTGAGCCCTCAAGCAGCCAGCGCCACGTCCGCCTTTGACCACTGGCTAGCCTGCTTCGAAAGCTACCTCCAAACATCCGCTGAGGAACCCTCCGACTCGCAGAAGCTCCAAGTCCCCTATTCCCGGGTGAGCCCTGACATTTTTCCTCTCATCTGGGATGCGCCCACTTACTCCGAAGCGATGGAGCTCCTGAAGAGACGTTACGTTCGACCAGTCACTCAAGTATACGCTAGTCACCTCCTGGCCACGAGACAACAACTCCCCAAGGAGTCTCTGGACGATTTCTGGTGTGCCCTGCGCATCCTAGGCAGGAACTGTGACTGCCAGGCAGTTTCGGCAGTCCAGCACAGAGCTTTTAATCTGAGACACCTTTGTTACGGGCATGAGGTCTGCGTACATCCTCCAGCGGCTACTGGAATGGGATACGCTTGATCTTGCAGGAACTAGGCAGCTCATTAGCTCGTTAGAAGTGGCATCCCATAACATCCAGTCATACGCCCCCGACCGCTCGTCACACTCGTGGGCATCGTGGGCCCCACCAGCTGCCGACTCCAGCTCACCGCAAGCCTGCGCCGCACGGCAGCCAGCCAACCCTGGGGGGGCCCCAAGTGCTATTTTTGCGGGCAGAACAAACACCCCAGGCAGCGCTGCCCGGCAGGGAGCGCCACCTGCAATGGATGTGGGAAGAAGGGACACTTTGGGCGGGATTGTCCCGTACCCGGCAGAGCGGGAGGTCTCGGCGGGATGGAGTGGCATGAACCACTCCGGCGTCGGGCCGCCCCAAAAGGTGCGGAATCCTCCGCACCTTTAGGGGCTAGGCTCTCCCAGGAGTGGTTGGCGCCCCCCGGGTGGCGTGGAAGGCCTTTGGCGCCCCGCCATCCGGGGCCGAAGGGACTCGGCTGGCCGGTGTGGGTCCGCGCATGCGCGGGAGCTTCAGCTGACATCATCCTCGTGTATGCGCGGGGGGGGGGGGGGGGGGGTCACCTACAGATCGGCCATGACGGAGGCTGACATGGTCAGCGCGTAGGAAAAGAGTGCCCCCACGGCACAGGCCCGCCCGCGGATCGGTAGGCCCCGATCACGGGCCAGGCTACCGTGGGGGCACCCCCCAGGGCCAGATCGCCCCCCCCCCCCCCCCGAGCCTGCCCTCGCCACCAGGTCCCGCTGGTAAGGGACCTAGTTCAATTTACGCCAGCAATTCACGGGACTGGCATAGAACCAGTGGGACTTCGGCCCATTGCGGGCCGGAGAATCGCGGGGGTGGGGGGGGCGCCGACCAGCGTGGTGCGATTCCCGCCCCCGCCGAATTCTCCGACCCGGCGGGGGGGTCGGAGAATCCCGTCCCAGTTTTCTGTTTGCCAGGAGCGGCGTATAAATGTGTGTGCTCGCCAGTGCTGCAGCCATTCTGGTTCCAGCTACAGGAGGTACAACATCTTTGCTCAATAAAGCCTCGATTATTCCACTACTCTCGTCTTTGTGGTGATTGATAGTGCATCAACATCTCCAGTCTGGAGAGTGTCCAATATCCTTCCAAAGGGGCATGATGTGAGCTTTTAGAGATCAAGCGATGAATAATGCCAACGGAGATATAAATTGGGGAGATATGTCTTTTGAGTTTAAAAAAAAAGCTAAATTAACAATTTGGAAAGGGTTTGAATTATATTCTGAATGCATATGTGAAAGAAATTGGGAAATTATTGGTTTTAATGAACATAAGGTTAAAGGATAGTCTGCAGATTTTAAGTGTGATTTCTCCTTGTCTGTGTGTCCATCTAGTGCCTGTATCACTGAGGTAACCTTCTGTGGTCTGGTTTTGGTCGTCATTTCAAAGTTGCTTGTTCAACGTATGTACATACATAGAACATACAGTGCAGAAGGAGGCCATTCGGTCCATCGATTCTGCACCGACCACTTAAGCCCTTCACTTCCCCCCTATCCCCATAACCCAGTAACCCCTCCTAACCTTTTTTCGTCACTAAGGGCAATTTAGCGTGGCCAATCCACCTAACCTGCACGTCTTTGGACTTGTGGGAGGAAACCGGAGCACCCGGAGGAAACCCACGCAGACACGGGGAGAACGTGCAGACTCGGCACAGACAGTGACCCAAGCCGGGAATCGAACCTGGGACCCTGGCGCATGTATATATATATATGTATATATATGTAGTTGTATTTTGAATTAGGTTAAGGAGCAGGATAAGCTGTAAAGCAATTGTTCGAGTGGGAGAGTGGCGATTCCGGGGCAATGGACAGCCCCTGTTGCTACAGAAGAGTTTAAACGTACAATGTATATTTGCAAGGAAAATTCATCCTTTTTTTGAGTTTTAATTACAGTTTTGAAGATTATTGTCTTAATCCTCTTCATTTGTTTTCTTTGCAAATTCAAATTTATTTTTCAGTGATGCACTATCAATTACGACGAGACGGGAGTAGAAAATAATCGAGGCTTTATTACGCAGAGATGTGTAGCCTCCCGCAGCTGCTGCCGAAATGGCTGCAGCTAGGTGAGCACACATCTTTATACTCCGCCTACTGGGCGGAGCCAGCAGGCAGGGATCTACCCCCGTACCTGTAGCACAGGGGCCTTACCGTAATACCCTCGTATGCGGTACATACAACAGTGGTGACTACAACATTCAGTTTGTTGAGATTGAATGTAAATATAATGCTTTGAATTCCTTTTGTTTGAGCGGAGGCCTCCGTGGATGAACGAGGGCGCGTGTGTTTAATAAAGAATTTGTGAATTTCCTTTGGTGTTTCCAGTTTTTTTGAATGTTGTATTTTGCAAAACTGAGTTTTTAAATCAATTGGGAGTTGTAAACTGGATTTAAAGTGTAATTTAAAACGGTGGAAATTTCTTTATAAAACAGTAATAATCTCACCCGCTTCCCCAGGGGCTACAGGACCAGGTGGCGTCAAGAGCAGTGGTAGGGGAGGGTAAAGTGTCAGACATTTACGAGGCGTTGATGGATTGGGAGAGAGTCCCGATAGGGGTAGTGAAGCCCAAGTGGGAGGAAGAGTTGGGTAGGGAGTTGGAGGCTGGGCTGTGGGAGGAGGCTCTGAGGAGGGTGAATGCATCCTCGTTGTGTGCTAGGTTTAGCCTTATTCAGTTTAAGGTGGTCGACAGGGCGCATGTGACGGTGCTTAGGATGAGCAAGGGTAGAAGTTGGTGTGGGCGGAGTGAGGGTGGGCTCGCGATTCGTTTCCACATGTTTTGGGCTTGTCCGAAGCGTGGGGGGCTTTGGCAGGGGTTTGTCGACGTTGTGACGGAGGTCCTGAAGGTGAAGGTGGTCCCGATTTCAGAAGTGGCGATCTTTGGAGTGTCAGAAGTACGATTCCCAGCTGGGTCACTGTCTGTGTGGAGTCTGCACGTCCTCCCCCTGTGTGCGTGGGTTTCCTCCAGGTGCTCCGGTTTCCTCTCACAGTCCAAAGATGTGCGGGTTAGGTGGATTGGCCATGCTAAATTGCCCGTAGTGTCCTAATAAAAGTAAGGTTAAGGGGGGGGTTGTTGGGTTACGGGTATAGGGTGGATATGTGGGTTTGAGTAGGGTGATCATGGCTCGGCACAACATTGAGGGCCGAAGGGCCTGTTCTGTGCTGTACTGTTCTATGTACCAGGAGTCCAGGCGGCGAGACAGGCCGACGTTTTGGCCTTTGCCTCTCTGGTGGCTCAGAGACGTGGGTGTGGGTGAGTGGCCTGGCCGAGTTTCTCAGGCTAGAAAAGATAAAGTTTGCCTTGCGAGGTTCTCTGGAGGGGTTTGCCCAGAAATGGCAGCCATTCATCGACTTCTTCGAGAATAGTTAAGGTGTCAGCAGTGAGGAGGAGGTACAATGGGGAGGTAGGCGAGCTGGGAGGCGGAATGGTGGGGCGTTAAGATATTTAGTTGAATTGGTTATTTGCAGCCTTGTTGGCTTGTTTTGTTTTGTGATTGCGTTTGATGCGTAAGTATAGAAATGCCTCAGTAAAATATTTTTCCAAAAAAAAAAACAGTGATGACCAACATCGTGCCAGTTACTTTGAATACAATTCGCAGTAAGTAAATGAAAATAAATCAAACTATGTAAATTGGGATTTGGAAATGATTAGTTGTTTTTCTGTTCGCAAATTGGTAGAGATTTCATTATTTTCCCTGTGAACTCATTGCACATCAAATTTACCTAACGGGAATTTACATGTAGCGAAGACTATGGGTTTTAATTTTCTTTTAAATTGACTGGATATATCTAATCCAAATTTGGTTCCAGGCCGAGTGTATCTTTGTGCTTTTGTTTGAGTACGGATGAATCACGGGTCACAGGCAACAGCTTCAAGACTTCTGCGATTGCTCTGTCACAACAGAGTGACAATGGGGAATCTAAAGGCTTTTCCTGTTGTGGAAAGGGTTAACTCATTCAGACTTCACTGTCGTCCTTTCAATTCAAGTGTTTGTGAAGTGTTAAGTGCCTCCCATACCAATTACAATGTCTGATAATGTGACTGTTCTCTTAAAATTACCAAGCCGGGATATAATTGCTCTCGAGATCTAATTGATTAAATAGCAATTAAGTGAAAATAGTACATAGAACACACAGTGCAGAAGGAGGCCATTTGGTCCATCGAGTCTGCACCGACCCACTTAAGCCCTCACTTCCACCTTATCCCTGTAACCCAATAACCCCTCCTAACGTTTTTGGTCACATAGATTATCATAGAATTTACAGTGCAGAAGGAGGCCATTCGGCCCATCGAGTCTGCACCGGCTCTTTGAAAGAGCACCCTACCCAAGGTCAACACCTCCACCCTATCCCCATAACCCCACCCAACACCAAGGGCAATTTTGGACACTAAGGGGCAATTTAGCATGGCCAATCCACCTAACCTGCACGTCTTTGGACTGTAGGAGGAAACCGGAGCACCCGGAGGAAACCCACGCAGACACGGGGAGAACGTGTAGACTCCACACAGACAGTGACCCAGTGGGGAATCGAACCTGGGACCCTGGAGCCGTGAAGCCACAGTGCTAATCACTTGTGCTACCGGGCTGCCCATAACAAATATAAAAAGGATAATGAACAAATTCTAATGTTGACAAATGAAAGGATTAGTCTGTATGGGTTGCTGAGCTTCAAACCCTTTTGTTCTTCGAAAGGAGATAAACATTCTCAGTTTACAAATCTGGACATTTCATATAAATAATATTTGTTTTTTCTTGTGCACATGTGTTACCGACACTGAGTAAATGCTAACTCAGGTAATCAGTACGTGAACGTGTAAAATCTGGGTATTTAACTACAAATAGTTTACAAATGAATGACTTTCTGTAAAAGGATAGGAGCTGTTACGTGTTCATGAGTGAGGTGATCTACAGGTGGGTAGATAATGTTAAATCTGGAACGAAAGAGAAAATGCTGGAAAATCTCAGCAAGTCTGGCAGCATCTGTAGGGAGGGAAAAGAGCGAACGTTTCGAGTCCAGATGACCCTTTGTCAAAGCTAACAGACAGAGAGAGTGGGAAATATTTATACTGTGGGGTGAGAATGAAAGATGAGTCACAGCCACAGAAACCAAGGAGAAAGAGTGTTAACGGCAGTCCCCAGAGAGAACAAAAGGTGTGAAAGGTCAAACAGCAGAGAAACTAAAATCAGAGGGTAAACTATGACAGATGTAGATGTGGAGGGAGGGAAAGGGGGAAGCAAAGAGGAGAAAGGTGGTGGAAAGGTGGATAAGATTGGGGGGGGGGGGGGGTGGAATTAAATGTATATTAAGAAAGAAAGGGTAAAAGACAGTTAAAATGAAATGAAAACAATTGGGCCGAGGTGGGACTGATAATCTGAAGTTGTTGAATTTGATGTTCAGGCCGGAAGGCTGTAGCGTGCCTAACCGGAAGATGAGATGTTGTTCCTCCAGTTTGCGTTGAGCTTCTCTGGAACATTGCAGCAGGCCAAGGACAGACATGTGGGCATGGGAGCAGGGTCTTTTGTTAAAATGGCCAGCAACGGGAAGGTCAGGGTCCTGAATGTGCACAGACCGAAGGTGCTCAGCAAAGCGATCACCCAGTCTGCGTTTGGTCTCTCCGATATAGAGGAGACCACATTGGGAGCAGCGAATGCAGTAGACCAGATTGGAAGAGATGCAAGTGAAACGCTGCATAACCTGGAATGAGTGTTTTGGGCCTGGGAAGGATGTTTTAGGGGCTGGTTTAGCTCACTCGGCTAAATCGCTGGCTTTTAAAGCAGACCCAGCAGCACGGTTCGATTCCCGTACCAGCCTCCCCGGACAGGCGCCGGAATGTGGCGACTAGGGGCTTTTCACAGTAACTTCATTGAAGCCTACTCGTGACAATAAGCGATTTTCATTTCATTTTCATGTTAAATCTGGGGAGTGTCAATGAAGCTGCAACAGATGGTGAGATTCTTCCGTCACTTAATCACCTGGGATTAGGGAATGGGAATCAGAACGTTAAAGGAAATAACTTGGTAGGACAATATTTGGGATTGGGATCTAAAGCGGAAATACACCCTTGGATACAAGCCACGTTGCTATGTTGTTATTATTGCCACTGTTCTCATTACCATATATTGCGCTTTTCCGACAATTATGATTAAAATGGAAAAAGGCAAATGGAAGTTTGTTTAAATATGGAATTAGGAATGAGGTTTAAATATGTAATTGAATAAACTTTGAATATTGTAAGGAAAGTATGTATCTCTCATTCACTCTGGGCAATAGGATTGTGCAAACTAATGATCCCATGCGTTTACACTTATGTGGTCACGGGGGGAAATGTGGTACAGGAAACAGGCTGAGAAGATGCACACAGGCCAGGAACAGAAACGGCCCCATGAGGCCCTACTGGAGTCGACACAGGCCCTCTGCAGGAGCACTCAAGTCAGTGCATAGGGCAGCACGGTGGCACAGTGGTTAGCATTGCTGCCTACGGCGCTGAGGACCTGGGTTCGAATCCCGCCCCGGGTCACTGTCCGTGTGGAGCTTGCACATTCTCCCCGTGTCTGCGTGGGTTTCACCACCACAACCCAAAGATGTGCAGGGTAGGTGGATTGGCCACGCTAAATTGCCCCTTAATTGGAAAAAATAATTGGGTACTCTAAATTTATTTTTAAAAAAAATAAAATATAAAAAAAAAGTCAGTGCATAAACATGTTATCGCTACATGGGCTTTGTAATTACCCAATCCAAAGGACAAGACCGTGCCATGAATATGTGACAAACATCCAGAACGAAGAACAGACAAAAGAAGCCATCAGACTCCATAATGAGCTGATGGCTGGTCAGACAAAGGGGAGTTTCAGAGGACAATGGGTCTTGATTGAACCACCATCGATAAACAGGAGTATCCTGGCTGTCCATGGGGACCCCCCCACCCCCCGCTGATCTATACCCCCCGTCCCCACCACTGAGTCCGTAGCTACCACCCAAGGTTCCCGACAGCTGATAGGTGGTTAGAACCACGCCGTCAGGAACTCGGCCAGTTTTGCCCAGAGAATCACGGTGGGGGTGGGGGGCCCCTGTCAATGGCTCCCCACCAACGCCGCGTAGTTCACGCGTGTGAGGCGCCCGAGCGATTCTCCGAGATCCGGAGGATCGCGGGAGCGGCGCCGGTCTCGATTTCCGGGGAAACGGCCCCCGCGCCGAACGCGATCTCTGCTCGGAGAATCCATCCCCTGTCTTTCCCATTCACCAGTTGGGGTCTGGATGGGACACTGACCGGTGGTCGGCGTATACCAATGACTCTAGAAAAAAATTACAGCACAGGAACAGGCCCTTCGGCCCATCCAAAAGAAGAGTCTGGTCTAGCAGACCAGCATAAAGAAAGGAACATCGTACAGATCCTCAGTGATAACCTGGGACTCCCCCAGGCACAACCATCGCAGGAAGAAAGGGCCCTGGGTTTCGAACCCAGAGAAGACATCCACATCGAGTGATCGAAGCCGGCCAGCCTCCGTTACTAAGTGCGGGTAAAACCCAAAGCTCAGCTGTGGGTCTGAATCATATTTTGTTGAGTCAGGGAATTGCGAATAAAATTGTGTTAAACTGTCAACCTGTTTTGTCCTTTGTCGCAAACACGGGACCTGGGCAAAAGCTTTGAGTAAGTAAACTGGTCGAACGCATCAGTGGTTTTACAGGTACAACAATAGACAGAAGCCAACTGCGGGGGTTTATAAAAGATCTGTTTTATTGCAACGAAAATCTCATAATTCTCAGGTAAGCAAGGCAGTCTTGAGCTTCAGTGTCCACTCTCAGAGCATGACAAGGAAGTGGGGGGGGGGGGGGGTGAGAGAGAGAGAGAGAGAGAGAGAGAGAGAGTGGGGGGGGGGTGAGAGAGAGAGAGGGGGGGTGAGAGAGAGGGGGGGGGTGAGAGAGAGAGAGAGAGAGTGGGGGGGGGGGGGTGAGAGAGAGAGAGAGAGAGAGGGGGGGGGTGAGAGGAGGGGGGGTGAGAGAG
>NC_052162.1:127761347-127870290 GCF_902713615.1 Scyliorhinus canicula | reverse complement strand
GGGAGAGACGGGAGGCAGACAGAGGGAGAGAGACGGGGGTAGAGAGAGAGAGAGAGAGAGAGAGAGCTCGAGACCGGAGACAGAGAGAGAGAGAGAGGGATGGGAGACAGAAAGAGAGACGGGAGGTAGTGGGAGAATCGGGAGGCAGAGAAGGAGAGACGAGAGGCAGAGAGATGGATGGGAGGCAGAGAGATGGATGGGAAGCAGAGAGAGACTCGATGGGCCACTGTAGAGATTCTATGGTTCTATGGAGTGAGAGTGTGAGATAGTGTCAGTGTTTGAGGAGATAAAGACAGAGCGAGAAAGTGCGAAGCCAGCCTGTGAGACAGAGTGACGCAAATTGCAATTCTCCGTCACCACGACAGCAGTGTCAATGTGGTCCAGAACGAGCGTACAGGAAACACCATTTACATATCATTAGCGGGCTTGACCCGGTATTCTCTAGGCCTCCGCCATTCTCCACCTCCGATGGGCCGAATACCCAGTGGCCTGGCTAACTCAAACTTCAAATTTGTGAAACTGCCGTCGTGGCTAATGAGGGAGTGAGAGGTGGGGGGGACACGGAGAGGCGCGACTGTGGGCTGCCTGGTACTGGGGTGAGGTGGGGGCGACAGGGGAATGGGCCTCACCCCCCCCCCCCATGGGACTGGGGCGGTGTCCAGGTGTGATGATCGGAATACATTGCCCCTTTAAGAGGCTTGGAACCCTGGGGGACTCCGCCTCTGGCTACGCCCCCTGGGAAACAGTACTTAAGATGAGACTCCATTTTGCGAGCACACTTCTCATGGAGGCTGCCATTGTTCACTGCTTATTAAAGCCTTTGATTACTGACCTAACTTTCGTGTCGTAATTGAGAGTGCCTCACCAGGCATGGGCCGCCATTGTTGTGACCTGCAAGGCAGCCATCTTGCTGCGGACCCCACTGACCACCCACCGTAGCCCTGGTTCTGCAGAGTAACACCAGCCGTATGGGTGCCTCACCCCCCCCCCAGCTCCCTCCCTCCACAGCCAAACCTACAACAATCACCCACCACCACCGACCCGGCCGCCACCCACCAGCGGGCGTCACACGGCCCACTCAAGGACAGCGCCCACTGTAGCCCCTACGGAGGTGCTGGGCGGGGGCATCAGAGTGTACCACTGGCAAGGGCAGTGCCAGCTGACAGTACCCCAGGCATAAGGAACGGGCGCCAGGACCAGAGGTCCCCATGGTGCCGGGCACCGACGGGGCTAGGGGTACAGGGATTGGGGAGGGGAACACGAGGGAGCAGGGTTCGCAGTGTCAACCGGGGCCACTGTGTAGCACATTGCACCTGGTTGGGCCCGGGGATATACACCAATGCCAACATGTTGGCCTTTCACTCCCTGCAGACAATGGGTATTGGATTTCAACCAGCGATGCTGGTCGCCGCAGGCATGGGGGCTGCAGGCATGGGGGCTGCAGGCATGGGGGCTGCAGGCATGGGGGCTGCCCTGCGGCTGTACGAGCTGGAGCTGCCCCGAGGAGGAGGAAGCCGCAGCAGTGGAGTCTGCCCCAGAGGAACAGGAGGCAGCCGCCCAGGATGGAGAGCCAGCCGCCTAACAGACCGAGGAGGAGGAGGTGCCGAAGAAGCCCCACATGAGGCCTCGCGTGTCCTGGCAGTTCCTGTCATTCGAGGACCTGCCGGACTGGGCATGCCGCCAGAGACTCCGACTGAGCAGAGATAGTGCGACACATCTGCCAGATCATGGCGCATCTGGCACCGCGGGGGAATGGGGAGGACACCCGCACCCGTCAAGGTGGCCATCGCCCTGAACCCAAGTCCATGGGGGTCCTTCCAGGTGCCAAGTGGGGACTGTCCGGGATCTCAAATCCGCACAGGTGCATCTGCACCATCACGGAGGCCCTGTACACCCAGCTGGCACAATATATCCACCTCAATGTGGACCGAGCCCACCAGGGATGGCCAAGGCAGCGGGGTTCGCCACCACTGATGGGATGCCCCAGGTCCAGGTCAAAGGGCATGTCCCCCTACGAGCATCTGCAGATGACAGACCGTTCTACACAAACCGAAAGGGGTTCTACGTGATGAATGTGCAGCTGATATGTGACCATCAGGTGCGCATCGTTCACCTCTGCGGCCGGGCAGTCTGCACGACACCTTCACCCTGGCACACGTGACGATTCCTGACGTGTTTGAGACGCCCGCCCCCAGCTGGGGGGGGTTGGCTCCTGGGTGACAGGGGTTATCCACTGCTAATGACACCTGCCCGGAGGCCACAGACCCACACAGAGACCCCCTACAACAATGCCCATGCAGCCACCAGGGGCGGAAGATGCAATCTGGACCGCTCGGATCCCTGGGGTGGGGGGGGTGGGTGGCTTCCCCCCCCCCCCCACCCCCACTGTTCCTCTCTCTTGCCCAGGCGGGCCCACCCCTCACACCCATTTGACAGAGCACCGAGGCAGCTTGTAACAGTGTCAACAAGTGTTTGATGCCCGAATATTTATAGATACGCGTCCAAGCCCCTATCACTAAACTGTGCCAACTTAAATGTGGTCCACCTTCCTCACCCGACGCTGTGTCTAGCTGGCTCCCCAGATGGTACATCAGGAGGCAGCGTGCTGTGATTTCTGCCCTGTGACCTGGGGGCCGTCTTCTGGGGCGACCGGGCCTAGACGGGCCCGGCTGCTGCTCAGGTGTCCCAGGTGGCTTGGTGCCGCCCGGTGGTGCTGACTGGGACTGCGCCACATCAGCCACTGATTCTGCTACCACGTTCTGTGTCACATCAGGCAGTGACTCAGCCATCTCCCTCTGTGTCTGTGCCACGTTGGCTAGCTCCTGGGACAATGCCGCCGACGTTCCAACTGCGCGTACAGGATGCTCGCCGACAACCCCTCGTGTAGTCCCTGGCTCTGCGACTACATCTCCACCATCGATGGGACTGTCTGTTCCAGAAGCCCATCTGGACGGCAGCTAGTCCCTGGGATCGGCCTGCCCTCTGACCGTCCACCCCCTCGGGTGCTCCTACCTCCACCTGCTGCACCGGGTCAGCTGTGTGGGGCGCGCGCAGAATGTCCCAGGAGCCTCTTCACTGAAGTGCCCAACCGAGGTGAGTGTCTCTGGGATGACGGAGGGCGACGAGAATTACGTGTCGTCCTCTGACCCGAGCTCTAGGATGTCCAGAATCTCGGGTCGAGGGCTGGGGTCCGAGCTGCTGCGCTCTTCGCTGTTCGGCTCACGGGAAGGGCCGGGGGGGGGGACTCCGGCTGTGGCACTAGTTGGTTGTGCGGGGGACGCCAGAAGGACGCGCCCCATCTCCAGCAGCTCCTGCAAGACGCACGATCAGGCGATTTCTTGGGGGATTTCTTCGGGCCGCCGACCACGTACAGGGCCTTCTGCTCGGCCAGGTTAAGGGTCGCATGCCCAGAGGGTCCCCCCCCCCCCCCCAGTCCTGGGGCGGGGATGTGTGTGTGTGTGTGTGTGTGTGGGGTCAGAAAACGACAGTGTTCGACAATCCGACACATTCAGCCCAGGGCTGGCTAACTGGTAGCTTCAGTGGCCGGGTGGAGGGCCAACATGTGGGGCAGAGGGCAGCACGGTGGCACAGTGGGTTAGCACTGCTGCCTCACGGTGCCGAGGTCCCGGGTTCGATCCCGGCCCCGGGTCACTGGCCGTGTGCAGTTTGCACATTCTCCCCGTGTTTGAGTGGGTTTCGCCCCCACAGCCCAAAGATGTGCAGAGTAGGTGGATTGGCCGCGCTAAATTGCCCCTTAATTGGAAAAAATTAATTGGGTACTCTAAAATTATATTTAAAAAAACCAAACAAAACATGTGGTGCAGGGTCCTCCGGGTGGAGTGGTGTGTGTGTGTGTGGGACGGGGGTCGGTGCCAGGGGCACACTGTTGCCTACTCACCCTGGCCACCCTGAGGAGGTTGTGCAGTTCCTTCCTGCACTGCAGGCCGGTCCGGATGGTGTTGCCCATGGTGCTGACTGCCCCTGGCACCTGCACCCTGACATGGCGAACGGCGACGCCGGGGTCACGCACGCCTCTCCACAGCGTCTCGGAGGGTCTCCAGCTCGGCATCCGTAAATGGTGGCGCTGCTCTCCCCGCTGCCACCTTGTCGGCCGGGATGGGGTGTGCGAGGAGTGAAGTGTGTGTATATGTAGCTGCAGCTTGTCAGCCTCCAATCGCGAAACCGGCAACTCCGGCACCGTTTCTCAGTGCAATCGATTGTGTTCCATGCGGCGCCGGTCCTAGCCCCTTAACGACCACAATAACGACCAGAATCGGTCCACGTGCAGCGCCAGTTTTGTTTTCGTGGAGCTCCACTTAGTCTCAGGAACGGAGAATCTAGCCCAGGGTGTGAGAGAGACAGACAGATAGAGAGTGTGTGTGGGAGAGAATCAGAAATATACACAGTGTGAGAGAGACAGACAGATAGAGTGTGTGTGTGGGAGAGAATCAGAAATATACACAGTGTGAGAGAGACAGACAGATAGAGTGTGTGTGTGGGAGAGAATCAGAAATATACACAGTGTGAGAGAGACAGACAGATAGAGTGTGAGGCAGAGAATAAGAGACATACAGAGAGAGAGAGACAGACAGAGTGTGAGAGAGAGAGAGTCAGCGGGACAGACAGACAGTGTGAGAGAGAGAGAGACAGATAGAGAGTGTGAGAGAGAGAGAGAGACAGATAGAGAGTGTGTGAAGGAGAAACAGACAGACAGAGAGAAATAGAGATGGAGAAAGTATGAGGGAGAGAATCAGAGGGAGACAGAGTGTGTGAGAGAAACATACAGATATAGAGACAGTATGAGAGACAGAGAATCAGAGACACATACAGTGTGAAAGAGAGAGACGGACAGATAGAGAGATGGACAGAGACAGTATGAGAGACAGATAGAGAATACGAGGGAGAGAATCAGAGAGAGACAGATGGAATGAGTGAGGGAGAGACAGACAGACAGAGAGAGTGTGAAACAGAGAATCAGAGAGACATAGAGAGTGTGAGAGAGAGAGAGGCAGACAGATAGACATAGTGTGGGAGAGAGAATCAGAGACAGACCGACAGACGGAGCGTGACAGAGACTGGTAAATGGAGACTCAAAGTGAATAAACAATGTTTGACCTTTGGCCCGTTTACCCACACTGCCCTGCAACTCACCGCTGCCTTGCCAACTCCGTAAGCCACGTTGAAGACGTAGCGCAGGCCACCCAGTGAAGAGATGATGACGATCAGTCCCCGCTTTGCTTCGACCATCATCTGTGCCGCATATACCGAGCAGATATAGTGGCCCCTGCAGGACAAAGCAAGGTGAGGCAGGCATTGGACACTCTATGACCACCAGCAGTCTTTCCCCCTACCCACACACTTCCATCCAACAATCCTCATGACATCCCAATCTTCCATCTCCTCCATTATCTAGGGGGGGGGGGGGGGGGGGGGGGGGCGCAGGCGAGATGCCCTTGACACGGCTGACCATACCGGTCCTCCCCCCCCCCTCCAATGTCTCTCCGTTGCTGCCCGGCAGGGTGGGAGTACTCACGCCTGCTTCCGTCCTTATCCATCAAATCGTAGCCAGAGAATCATTTGCAATGGGTTCTCTTCCTGCTCCCATTACCTCTGGTGTTTCCCCATCCAAAAGGCAAGGTTTCCCCCACCCCCACCCTCCACCCATTTCTTCACCCAATTCATTTTTTCTAATTAAGGGGCAATTTATCCTGGCCAATCCACCTACCCTGCATATCTTTGGGTTGTGGGGGTGAAACCCACGCACACACGGAGAGAATGTGCAAACTCCACATGGACAGTGACCCAGAGCCGGGATCGAACCTGGGACTTCGGCGCCGAGATGCGGCAGTGCTAACCAATGCGCCACCGTGCTGCCCCTCCACCCATTTCTCATCTACACATTGCCCCTCTTCTGTGAAAGCACACAAGATAACGTGGGAGGGAATGAAGTCAAGAAAACAATGGCAGTTTAAAATATTTTTTAACTGCCCAAATATTCTTTTTTCCAATTAAGGGGCAATTTAGCATGGCCAATCCACCTATCCTGCACATCTTTTGGGTTACAGGGGTGAGACCCACGCAGACACGGGGAGAACGTGCAAACTCCACACGGACAGTGACCCAGAGCCGGGATCGAACCTGGGACCTCGGCGCCGTGAGGCAGCAATGCCCCGAAAACCAAGGTAGTTTTATGGGATTTGCGTTGTTAAATATTAGAATATTTAACATTAGAAATAAGATATGGTTAGGGTAGCACGGTGGCGCAGTGGTCAGCACTGCAGTCTCACGGCGCTGAGGTTCCAGGTTCGATCCCGGCTCTGGGTCACTGTCCGTGTGGAGTTTGCACATTCTCCCCGTGTTTGCGTGGGTTTCGCCCCCACAACCCAAAGATGTGCAGGGTAGGTGGATTGGCCACGCTAAATTGCCCCTTAATTGAAAAAAATGAATTGGGTACTCTAAATTTATTTTTAAAAAGAAATAAGATATGGTTTTAAGCGGGTTGAATATAGTGTTTCTGTGTGACTTAGGGTAAACCTGTAATTAGATTCATGCTGGACAAAGGTCTTTGTGCGTATGGGCATTTTGGCTTCAGTTCAAACTATGCTTCTATTGTGCTTAGAGAGGGTTACGGCATGAAAAGTAAACAAGCTGGCAGAAGCATAAAGTCTTTGCTTAGCAACCAGGGCGCCTTTAGGGGGGGGGGGGGAGGCTTTTTGAGCCAGCTTTTTAGCTGGATTACAATGCAGTTGGAGTTAGGAGGTCTCTCAGCTCTGCCAGAAGGGGGCTGCAGGGAGGCAGACTTCCCACAGAACCAGATAAAGTCCAGACAACCAGGGAGCTGGGACAAAAAGAATGTGCTGGGAAGACTGAAGTTGAGGGAGCAGAAGCCAAGAAGTCGAACAGGGCACTGCTCAGGAGGATTCAAGGGAAAAGCAGATAAATGCTTTTTGACTGAAGGAGACAGCTGCAGTACCCAGGTTTAAAGTGGGAAAACAAACTTCAGAGGTAAATCAAAAGTCTGGTGCCATCTTTATACAGTCTGGGAGTTCACTAGTTAAAGCAATTGTGAAGAGGTTCTGCAACAGTGCAGACAAGTAATCCTGAAGGGAGAGGAGTAAAACCTGGAAGCAAATCACTGGTGGAAGGAAGCAGGCGATGGAAAACATTGTTTGCAAAGAAGATTTGAAAGTCTGTGTTTTTGAAAGCCGGAGTTTAGTGATTCAAGGTGGCTCAAGGTATAAGAATCACCTGGGGGGATTTTGAGGAGAAATCCTCAGAAATTCACTTGGGTTCAGTGTTGGGGGGGTTGTGTCTGACCACATCCAGCCTGTCTGATTAAAGGGACTGTGTGTTACCGAGACCATTACAGCCTTAGATATACTTTGTAACCCGTGTTAACCTTCAAATCTGTGCATATTTGTGAAGCTGAGTGGGAGTAAAGGAGTATTGTATCATAAACAACTTATTCATGTTTAATAAATGTATTTTTTCTTGTTGTTAAAACTAATTAGCGGTCCTATTACTACGTTCCTCCACGTCTTCTAAGACAAAAGTAGAGGTTACGGGCTGGTTTTAGCTAAAAGCCAGCTAAATCGCTGGCTTTTAAAGCAGACCAAGCAGCACGGTTCGATTCCCGTACCAGCCTCCCTGGACAGGCGCCGGAATGTGGCGACTAGGGGCTTTTCACAGTAACTTCATTGAAGCCTACTCGTGACAATAAGCGATTTTCATTTTCATTTCATTCTTGCGCCATTCTGGAAAGCGAGGTACAGAGAGGCAGAGAGAGGTTCAGGAGCTTCGGGACCCCGGCAGCTGAAGGCACGACGCCGATGGAGTGCGATTAAAATCTATGGGGTGGGCCAGCACGGCGGCGCAGTGGTTAGCACTGCTGCCTCACGGCGCCGAGGTCCCAAGTTCGATCCCAGCTCTGGGTCACTGTCCGTGTGGAGTTTGCACATTCTCCCCATGTCAGCGTGGGTTTCGCCCCCACAACCCAAAAGATGTGTAGGGTAGGTGGATCGGTCACGCTAAATTGCCCCTTAATTGGAAAAATAGAATTGGGTACTCTATATCTAAAAAAAAAATCCATGGGGGGATGGGTGGTGCTCAGGAGACAAGAAAATTGGAAGAGCTCAGAGATCTTGGAGGGTCGTGGGAGCTCGAGGAGATTACAGAGATGGGTGGGGGAGGGAGGAGGGGAGGGAAGAGGGGAGGTGGGGGGGGTGGGGGGGGGGGGGGAAGGAGAAGACCATGAAGGGATTTGAAAACAAGGTGAATTTATTTTTTAAATGGAGGCATAGGGATATTTGGGAAGCAATAGTGTGAGGTGATGCATTTTGGAGAAAGTGTGAGGTGATGCATTTTGGGGAAAGTGTGAGGTGATGCATTTTGGGGAAAGTGTGAGGTGATGCCTTTTGAGGTGGACTAACAAGGCAAGGAAATACACACTGAATGATAGTACACTAAGAAGTACAGAGGAAGGTGTACAGAGCACACCCCACAAGGGCGAGGATGAGCTGATTCTTTGAAGGGGTAGAAGATGTGTGTGAACGTTGCCGCGGGGTGGAGGCGTGTGGTGGTATGGATATGAGCACTGCCATTGGTGCAGAGCACTGGCTTCCCATTGGCTCTGGCTGGTCATGTGCCTCTCGTCCGATTGGTTGGGACTAGTCATGTGACTGCTCTCTAATTGGTCGGGAGGCAAGTAGGCCCCGGCCTCCGAGGCAGGGTATAAGTACCCAGAGTTCCCGGCGGTCAGCCATTCTCTGTAGTCGACCACGGGGCTAACAACTAGCTGATTAAACCCACAGTTCGGATCCTAAATGTGTTTTGAGTCGAATTGATGGTACATCAGGGCACTAATCACATTCATATGTTTTGGTCCTGTCCAAAGCTTGGGGAGTACTGGAAGGAGGCGTTTAGGGTAATTTCCAAGGTGGTGCATGTGAAACTAGACCCGGGTCCCCGGGAGGCCATATTCGGGGTGTCGGACCAGCCGGGGTTGGAAACGGGGGTGCGGAGGCAGATATCGTAGCCTTCGCCTCGTTGATCGCCCGAAGGTGGATCCTGCTGGGATGGAGAGCGGCCTCTCCACCCTGTGCCCTGGCGTGGCGGGGGGACCTGTTGGAATACTTGCCCCTTGAGAAGGTTAAGTTTGAACTGAGGGGAAGCTCGGAGGGGTTCTACAATTCATGGGCATTATTCATTCTACACTTTCAAGAACTGGATAACATCGAACATTAGTTTGGGGAAGGGGGGAAGGAGGAGGGGGGCTGTGTATGTTGAATCCCTGATTACTTTTTGTCATTTGTTTATGGCAACATGCGGGCTGAGGTTTGGGGGTTGGTGGGAGGATGGGATCGTTGTTACTGATATGGGGTTTGATATATTTGTTGTTGATTATTGTTTGTTGTTGGGGGGGCTATAAATTTGGGAGAAAAATTGTGAAAATGGAGAATAAAAATTTTTTAAAAAAAGTACGGAGGAGCAGAGGGGCCTTGGTGTGCATGTCCATAGATCTCTGAAGGTAATAGGTCAGGGAGTTAAGGTAGTTAAAAAGGCCTATGCGATACTTGCCTTCAATTAGCTGACGCATAGATCGTAAGGGCAGGGAGGTTGTGATTTTGCTGTATAAAATGCCCATTAGGCCGCAGCTGGAGAGCTGTGAACCGTTCTGCTCACCACACGATAGGAAGGATGTGATTGCACAAGAGAGGGTGCAGAGGAGATTCACCAGGATGCTGCCTGAACTGGAGCGTTTCAGCGATGAAGAGAGGCTGGTTAGGGCTGGGGCTGTTCTCCTTGGAGAATAGAAGATTGAAGGGAGGGGGGACCTGATCGAGGTGGATAAAATCATGAGTGGCATAGATGGGAAGGAACTTTTCCCATAGTAGAGGGGGGTCAATAACCAGGGATGCATCGATTGTATGGTAGCAGGGGCAGCAGTTTTAAAGGGGGTTTGAGGAGAAACCCTTTTCACCCAGAGGCTGCTGGGAATCTGGAACTCGCTGCCTGAAAGGGCGGTGAAGACGGGAACCCTCACAACTTTTAAGAAACGTTTAAATGAGCCCTTGAAACGTCTCTGCGTACAAGGGCTAGGGACCAAGTGCTGGAAAATGGGATTAGAATAGATGGGTGCTTGAAAATGAAATGAAAAATGAAAATGGCTTATTGTCACGAGTAGGCTTCAAATGAAGTTATGTGAAAAGCCCCTAGTCACCACATTCCGGCGCCTGTCCGGGGAGGCTGGTGCGGGAATCGAACCGTGCTGCTGGCCTGCTTGGTCTGCTTTCAAAGCCAGCGATTTAGCCCTGTACAGACACGATGGGCTGAAGGGCCTCTTGCTGTGCTGTAAAACTCTAGGTAGGTCACTTGGGGGAGGGGAGGGTGATGGGATGAAAGTCAAAGCGGCACAGACGTGAGTGCTCGCCACCGCTAACCTCCCTAACCAGGTCTGGGCACTTCAACTTGAAAACTCGGCGTGGGGAAGGCTGTTAAAATGGGTGTTCATCACATTGATGGGTGGGTTGGTGGAGCACGGGGTAGGGGGTGGGGGGTGGGGCGGGGGGCTGGATCCCATCCATTATTCACTATACTCACCGCAGGCCGACGTTATTGATATCATCCCACAGCAATGGCGGAGTCTCCCAGAATTTTTTCCCCTGGCTATCAAGTATTGCCTGGGGAGCAAAAGAGAGGTTTAAACGAGGGAGCACTCCGCACAGACTGACATCCGGCCCACCTCCAATGCCCGCCAACCCCCCCTGAATGGGACAGGCTACATTTGAAGGTCCATTCCACGCGTTCTGGATTCTAGCCATTCATTCCCCCCCCCTCTTTTTTCATAGAATTTACAGTGCAGAAGGAGGCCATTCGGCCCATCGAGTCTGCACCGGCTCTTGGAAAGACCACCCTACCCAAGGTCAACACCTCCACCTAATCCCCATAACCCAGTAACCCCACCCAACACTAAGGGCAATTTTGGGCACTAAGGGCAATTTCTCATGGCCAATCCCCCTAACCGGCACATCTTTGGACTGTGGGAGGAAACCGGAGCACCCAGAGGAAACCCACGCACACACGGGGAGGATGTGCAGACTCCGCACAGACAGTGGCCCAAGCCGGAATCAAACCTGGGACCCTGGAGCTGTGAAGCGATTGTGCTATCCACAATGCTACCGTGCCGCCCCTTTCTGGTTCTGTTACCCCAGTGAATGCTTAATCACACCACTTAGTTCCTCCCTTGACCGTCGCAACTCGAGTCGTACATATGTAGGGCCCTTATCAATGAAAACATGTAGCTCCAGGGTCAGTTTGGTCTTCGCCCCCAAACTGGAGTGAGGGGGAGACGACAATTCACAGTGAGGCCCACAGCAAGAATACAGAGTAATGTTTCGATGGGGGGGGGGGGGGGGGGGGGGGTGTTTTGAGGGGAGGGCGGAATGTTTTGATGGGGGAAGGGGGATTGTTTTGACGTGGGGAGGGTGGAATTTTTTTTTTTAGGGAGAGGGCAGAGGAAACCATTAGATGGCATCCCCGTTCGGGGAGCCCGAACCCAACTCCTCGCCACAAAAATCAATTTGGTCTAGCGAAGACCGCGGCTGACCAGAGGTGGTGGAATGTTTTGATGGGGTAACGGGAGGGTTTTAATGGGGGAGGGATCCTGGCCCCTGCCCCCCCCACCCCTCTCACCCAGTGACTTTCTCCCCGACGTGCTGGTGGCAATCTCCCTACCTGGACTCCAGCATACGCGTTGTTGACCAAAATGTCCAGCCGGCCTTCCTGCTCCTGCTTGACCTGGTTGAAGAGTGAGCTGACCTGCTCATCGCTGGAGGAGTCGCACACCACGGGCACACAACTCCCTCCCCTTGCCTCCACCTGTGAAGAAATGGACAAAGGGAAAAGTGAGGCAATTTGCGTCCTGGGTGCCCTCTGCAGCTTGGGCATGCCATCTTCCCCACGTCCATCTACATGAAGGCACCACTGCGTTCCCTGCAGGCCCCTAGAGCTCGGCCACCTACCCTGTTGGGAGAAGGGTATGGTTTCTATGTGCACCTTCCCCTACTCCCTATTCTACTGACAACAGCGAGTAAAACTGCTTTTCTTCGCAGAATCTTACTGTACATAAAATAGCAGCCACGGCTGTTCAGTAGCAGCAATCATAGCATTTCTGTCCAGCCTCCCCATTTATCAAAGTAACAGGGCATTGTAAAATGGCCACCGTATTTGTCTCCATGGAATGCGTCGCCCTCCAAAATGGCCGCCACATTTGTCTGCGTGACATTTCCTGCACTACAAAATGGCCGTCAAGGTTGTGCATGTCAGCCACTGCATCACCAAAGTAATGGTGACCGTGAGAGCCATCATGGGTTGCCGTAAAAAAGATACATCTGGGGCGGCGCAGTGGGTTAGCCCTGCTGCCTCACGGTGCCGAGGACCCGGGTTCGATCCCGGCCCTGGGTCACTGTCCGTGTGGGGTTTGCACATTCTCCCCGTGTCTGCGTGGGTCTCAGCCCCGCAACCCGAAAAATGTGCAGGTTAGGTGGATTGGCCACGCTAAATTGCCCTATAATTGGGAAAAAAATAATTGGGTACGCTAAATTATAAAAAAGAATCCATCTGGTTCACTGATGTGCCCCTTTAGTGAAGTGAAATCTGCTATCCTTACCCGGTCTGGCTTACTTGTAACTCCAAACCGCCACCTCCTCTCCCTTCCCCACATCAATACGACTGACTCTTAACTCTTTCCCCCGCCCCCTCCAAAATGACCAAGCGGGCCTGTTCAGTCCAAGGGGGAAAATAGGGATGGGCAATAAATGCCGGGGCCCTGTCAGCAACACCCACCTGGGAGCGAGCGGTCAGGATCGGGAATGCGCTGCCCAAGAGCACAGGCAGAGGCGAGTTTCATCAAGGCTTTCAAGAGGGGAATCGGAATGTTATCGGGGAGAAGATGGGGTGTGGTAAATGGGGCTGGTTTAGCACAGTGGGCTAAACAGGTGGCGTGTAACGCAGAACAAGGCCAGCAATGCGGGTTCAATTCCCGTACCGGCCTCCCTGAACAGGCGCCGGAATGTGGCGACGAGGGGCTTTTCACAGTAACGTCACTGAAGTCTACTTGTGACAATAAGCGATTATTATTATTAAATGGTGACGCAGAGGCGGTGCTGAGAACAATGGGCCGAATGGCCTCCGTCTGCGCTGCGACCATGATACGATGACAGCACAGCTGATTGTGGCATCCTGCAGTGTGCAAATGGCTGTGGCCTTTCCCACATTGCAACCACTTCCAATGTGCCTCCCACTGGCCGTGAAACGCTTTGGGAGGCCACGGGGCCGCGTCACACTGGTTAGTTCCTTCGTGCCGCGCACGGCTGGCGCTCACTCTGCGTCTCTACCCGCAGGCGCCCCACCCTGCCTCCATCGCAACTCAGCCTCACCTCCTTGGCTGCCTTCTGCAGTGTATCCATGTTGCGTCCGGTGATGTAGACAGTGGCTCCGGCCTCTCCCAGCTGCAGCGCGATGCCTTTGCCGATGCCCCGGGAGGCACCGGTCACGATGCACACGTGGCCCAGCAGCGCCCGGGCCATGTTCCTGAGAGGGGGGGGGGAAAACAGATTTTCACTCAACACTGACGTGCTGCATGGTTCAGCCAGACACCCAGCTCATTCCCTCCCACAACACCTCAAACCACGTGGTACTGCCGATCAGGCACGTCAGTTGTTACTGTTGCTTCACAGCGCCAGGGTCCCAGGTTCGATTCCCGGCTTGGGTCACTGTCTGTGTGGAGTCTGCACGTTCTCCCCGTGTCTGCGTGAGTTTCCTCCGGATGCTCCGGTTTCCTCCCACAAGTCCCGAAAGACGTGCTGTTGGGTGAATTGGACATTCTGAATTCTCCCGCTGTGACCCGGACAGGCGCCGGAATGTGGCGACTGGGGGATTCTCACAGTAACTTCATTGCAGTGTTAATGTCAGCCTACTTGTGACAATAAAGATTATCATTCCACCATCCCCACAATTTATCTGGTTTGGTACAGCCCATCATTCCACTCACCCCCTGTCGCTTCAATGGTTTGATACAGACAAGCATTCCACCCACCCCTTCTTTACTTTCCAACCATTTAGGTGCAGCCCAGCTAATACCCTCAGCCTTTCAACTGGTTTGTTACTGTCCAAAAATCCCCCGTTAGACCGGTTTGGTACAGTCCAGCATTCCCCCTCCCATCCTCAAACTACGACTGGTTTGGTACTGTCCATCATCATTCCACCCCCCCCCCCCCCCCCCCCCCCCCCCGCATCCTAGTACCCTCACCCTTTGACCAGTTCGGTAATGTCCATCGTTCCCCACCCCCCCACCCTTCGTCCACTTTGGTCCTGGCTTGGCCATCATAAATCCTCCCCCTTAACGGGACATGGGCTGATGCCCTGGAGAGGGTAAGTTCTTCCTCCTCGTGTGCGCGGCTTAGCCTCATCCAATTCAAGGTGCTGCATAGGGCCCACATGACTGGGACGAGGATGAGTAGGTTCTTTGGGGGTGAAGATAGGTGTGTCAGGTGCTCGGGGAGTCCAGCGAACCATGCCCATATGTTCTGGGCATGCCCGGCATTGGAGGAGTTCTGGAAGGGGGTGGCGAGGACGGTGTCAAGGGTGGTGGGATCCAGGGTCAAGCCAGGATGGGGACACGCGATCTTTGGGGTTGGGGTAGAGCCGGGAGTGCAGGAGGCGAAAGAGGCCGGTGTGCTGGCCTTTGCGTCCCTAGTAGCCCGGCGAAGGATTTTGCTACAATGGAAGGACGCGAGGCCCCCAAGCGTGGAGACCTGGATCAATGACATGGCGGGCTTCATTAAGCTAGAGAAGGTCAAATTCGCCCTGAGAGGATCAGTACAAGGGTTCTTTAAACGGTGGCAACCTTTCCTCGACTTTCTGGCTCAACGATAGGGTACTGGGACAGTAGCAGCAGCAACCCGGGGGGGTGGGGGGGACGTTGATTATGTTGGCTTATTTTATTTAAATTTGATTTATTTAATTTTAATTTATGGTTAAGTTCTCTTGTTTGGTGGGTGGGGGGGGAGTGTGATACATGTGATGTTACGGTATGGGGGGAATTGTGGGTGTTATGGGGCTGTTAGTTGCATATTACTGCTTTTTGCTATACTTGTTATATTTTCTGTAAAAAATTCCAATTAAAATTATTTTAAAAAAAAAAATCCTCCCCTTCACACTTCAACCAATTTGGTACAGTCCATCATTTCACAACTTGTCCCCCCCACATTTCCACTGGTTTGGCACTGTCCAACATTGCTCCGCCCTTCCCCCCCCACACTGTCCAGTTTGGTACAGTCCATCATTCCGCACCCTCACACTTCAACCGATTTTGTACTGTCCTTAATAGAATTTACAGTGCAGAAGGAGGCCATTCGGCCCATCGAGTCTGCACCGGCTCTTGGAAAGACCACCCTACCCAAGGTCAACACCTCCACCCTATCCCCATAACCCCGCCCAACACTAAGGGCAATTTTGGACGCTAAGGGCAATTTATCATGGCCAATCCACCTAACGTGCACATCTTTGGACTGTGGGAGGAAACCGGAGCACCCGGAGGAAACCCACGCAGACACGGGGAGGATGTGCAGACTCTGCACAGACAGCGACCCAAGCCGGGAATCGAACCTGGGACCCTGGAGCTGTGAAGCAATTGTGCTAACCACTATGCTACCGTGCTGGCCCTTAATCTTAAGCCTCCCCTCACACTTCGACCAGTTTGGTAGAGTCCATACCCTGCCCCCCCATCCCCTCCGACTGCTTTGGTACTGTCCATCATTCCACCACCACCACCCCCCCCACACACTTTGGTACTGTCCATCATTTTCACCCTGCCCCCCCCCGTAATAAACCACTGTATTGTATTATACCTGCTGTATGAAACATGCCTGGGCTTGCCCTGCTGACTCTGCCTGTGGTTCCTCCCCTTGGGCTCTGGTATAACGGTAACCTCCGGCCCTACCTTCAGTCTGGGGCCTGCAGGTATCTTTAAGCTAATTAAAGCCACAGTTTCACTCTCAACTCGTCCTCTGTCGTTATTGATGGTACATCCCCACCTCACACTTTGACTGGTTTTGTCCTTCATTTCTCCACGCCCCCCCCCCCCCCCCCCCCCCCCCCCCCGAACGGTTCGATAGTGTCCACCATCCCCACCCCCGACAGTTTCCTGTAACCTCCGACCCCCCCCCCTCAACCTCAGCAGCCTGGGTGTTGCCCAACGGGTTACCCCATACCCACTCCCCCCCCACCAACCTGTGCCTCCCGCTGACGCCCTGGGTCACATTTATCTGCGAAAAGTCACACAGCTCACCTCCAGCAATCAGCGTACGGAACAATCGGGCCTTGCTTTCTCCGTCTCTGCTTGTATCGGACTTGTGCCCTTTAACACGCACTGCAGCTTTCCACACCACCACCCTGGCAACCAGCACTGATAAAGCTCTGGGATGAAGCAATCTGACACACTGAGCCACTGTTGCAGTTTCCTGTTGTTCTTCTCCCGCCCGCCCACAGCCCTCCCTTGCTCACCTGTGCGGCAGCAGGACTTACTGCTGAATACAAGCAGGAAGCGCTGGGAAAGTTCAGCAGGTCCGGCAGCATCTGCGGAGTGAGAGGGAAACAAGAGTCAGCATCGCACGCCCTCCCGACTCTCCCGTCAAGAGGTTCCGTCAAGCGGGTTGACGCCGGGCCTTGCAGCACGTGACCGAGAAACCCTGCACAGGGTGGCATGTCAGGCAAAAGCTCGCACCGGGACACGAAAGGGCAGATGACCAAAAACGCCCGGTCAAAAAGATTAATTTTGAGGAGCATCTTAAAAGGAGGGGCGAGGGCAGCACGGTGGCACAGTGGGTTAGCCATGCTGCCTCACGGCGCCGAGGTCCCAGGTTCAATCCCGGCTCTGGGTCACTGTCCGTGTGGAGTTTGCACATTCTCCCCGTGTTTGCGTGGGTTTCGCCCCCACAAAGATGTGCAGGGTAGGTGGATTGGCCACGCTGTTGCTAACTGTGATTTTACTTGATTTGCTGTTTAATGACCTTGCTCTAGAGTCGCCAGGTATCTTTATATCACCACGAGGTTCAAGTGCTGATCAATAACTCAATACACCAGTTAGTAAGTTTCAAATCAAAACACATTTATTATATACACAGTCAATCACTACTCATGCATAAAACACTACTTACTAGACTATCTCTAACACTAAAAGGCCTGTACTTAGCTTTGGAAAGGCCCACCAGGTCAGGGAACTGGCCTTTCGTTCGCTTCTGAGTCTGCAGGCTTCAAAGCTGGTATGGACTAGTAGCTAGGAGCGCCTATCTCGTAGCGTGCGTTGACTGGACACTTGGTTGGTGCAGCTGCTAGGCAAGTTGAGAGTCACGATCAAGAGTTCTTTGAGAGCTGCCAAGAAGGACGAACTGAACGTGGGGGCTCTGTTTTATAGCCCCCAGGGGTTTCGCCCCCTTTTGGGAGGACCCCGTACCTGGTTCCAATTGATTGGACTAAGTCCCAATCGTTTTAATCGATTTCTCCAATACGGGAGCTGTTCCCTGATCGCTGGGCGGTTCCTATGTGTCCATTGACCTTCCTTTGTCCTGGCACCCACTGGCGCCGGGGAGTCTGGTTTGGTCTCGATTACTTTAGTGTATCCAATTGTTCCTGGGGATCGCTCATTAATATGCAGATAGTTGCTGGTTTCAGTTCTGTCTGGGTTTCTGCAAGTCTTAATACACATGAAACCTTGTATCTGCTTGTTTCCCTGTGCCTGACTGAATTTCCCTGCATTCTTAGCGGACCTCCATTTTGGAATCGGGAAGTGGCAAACCCAGGTGGCTACAACGCTAAATTGCCCCTTAATTGCAAAAACAAATGAATTGGGTACTCTAAAATTTATATAAAACAACATTTAAAAAAAGGAGGGGAGAGAGAGGGAGAGGAAACAAGTTTAGGGAGGGAATTCCAAAACTCGCAGGACCCCAGGCAGCTGAAAGCAGGGCTGCCAATGGCGGAGCAGTTAAAATCCGGGGGAGTGGGTGGATGCTCGAGGGGCCGGAATTGGAGTTACAGGGATTGGGGTTACGGGGATAGGACGGGGGAGTGGGCCTAGGTAGGGTGCTCTTTCTGAGGGTCGGTGCAGATGCAATGGGCCAAATGGCCTCTCCTCGCAACTGTTGAAGTGAGCGTAGAGACTCGTGGGGGCTAGAAGAGATTCCAGAGATTGGAAGGGGAACACTGTGAAGAATTTGAATTGAATTTGATTTGTCACGTGTACCGAGGTACAGTGAAAAGTATTGTTCTGCGTACAGTCCAGACAGATCGTTCCATACATGAAAAAACATAGGACATACATAAATACACAGACACAGGCATTGGGTGAAGCACACGGAGTGTAGTAGAGAAGATGTGTGAAGAGATCAGTTCAGTCCATAAGAGGGTCGTTTAGGAGTCTGGTGACAGCGGGGAAGAAGCTGTTTTTGAGTCTGTTTGTCGGTGTTCTCAGACTTCTGTATCTCTTGCCCGATGGAAGAAGTTGGAAAAGCGAGTAAGCTGGGTGGGAGGGGTCTTTGATTATGCTGCCCGCTTTCCCCAGGCAGCAGGAGGTAAAGAGTCAATGGATGGGAGGCAGGTTTGTGTGATGGACTGGGCTGTGTTCACAACTCTTTGAAGTTTCTTGCGGTCCTGGGCTGTGCAGTTGCCATAGCAGGCTGTGATGCAGCCGGATAGGATGCTTTCTATGGTGCATCTGTAAAAGTTGGTAAGAGTCAATGTGGACATGCCAAATTTCCTTTGTTTCCTGAGAGTATAGGCACTGTTGTGCTTTCTTGGTCGTAGCATCGACGTCGGTGGACCAGGACAGATTGTTGGTGATGGGCACACCTCAGAATTTGAAGCTGTCAACTATCTCTGCCTCGTCACCATTGATGCAGACAGGGTGTGTACGATACTTCGCTTCCTGAAGTCAAGTTTTGCTGATGTTGAGGGAGAGATTGTTGTCGTTACACCAAGCCACTAGATTCTCTATCTCCCTCCTGTACTCTGACTCATCATTGTTCGGGATCCGACCCACTACGGCCGTGTCATCAACAAACTTGTAGATGGAGTTTGACAGGGGCGAAAGCTGGTGTTTGGTCCCTTTATCTAAGGGACGATATCCCGGCATTGGAGGCTGTCCAGAGAAGGTTCACCAGGTTGATCCCATGTTGGGAGGGATTTTCTTACGAGGAGAGGTTGAGTAGGTTGGGGCCTGTCCTCATTGGAGTTTAGCAGAATGAGAGGCGACCTTATTGAGAGACAGGATTCTCAGGGGGCTCGACAGGGTCGATGCTGAGAGGATGTTTCCTCTTGTGGGAGAGCCTAGGACCAGAGGGCAGAATCTCAGTCGAGCCTTGCTGATGAAAGCAAGGTAGAGGGATAAATCTTGTTCCCAAACATTTCTCTTGTTTGTAAATGGTCTCCACCTTTAAGAAAGGGCAGACTTGCGTCGGAGGCGGTAGAGCGATGATCCACTAGTTCAGACCCTGGGATGAGGGGGGGGGGGTCTGTACTCTGGTGAGAGGCTGAGTAAATTGCCACCTCTATTCTCTGTGTGGTTTAGAAGGAAGAGAGATGATCTTGTGGAGGCCTAGGAGATTCTGAAGGGAGTTTGATAGGGGAGAAAGCTGAGAGATTGTTTCCCCTGCTTGGGGAATCTAAAACACAGTGCCCGGAAGGGGGGGGGGCACAGTCTCGGGATGAGAAGGCAGCCATTTTGGGACTGAGCTCAGGAAGCTGCCATTTTGGGAGAGTGGCGGCCATTTTGGGACTGAGCTGAGGAGAAATTTTGTCACTTGGAGGGTTGTGGAGTTTGGAATTCTCCGCCCCATCAGGGTTGTCGACACTCCATCGTTGAATGCGTTTAAAGCTGTGATGGATAGATTTCTGGTCTCTTTCAGGGGAAGACGAGGGAAACTGGAGTCAAAGCCCCCCCGAGATCAGTCTATCTTTTGTCTGTTCACTGTAGGTCTGCCAGGACAGACACCTCACTTCAGGCTACACTCGGTCTGCTTTTGAGCATTGTCCTTTTAAGCTTTCCCGGTGACGCTCGAGGAGCAAGGTGTCCCTCGACACGCTGTCAGTATCCTCGGTCACCGTTGTGTTTTTGCTTAACGTGATATTTCTGTGCGCCCAGAAATTACTTCTCTCAAAGGGCTGTGAATCTGTGGATTCACTCCCCCAACGTGCAGTAGATGCTGGGACACTGAGTAAATGAACAAGGAGTCCTTGTTCACGATTCTCTCAAGGTTAACGTGCAGGTTCAGTCGGCAGTTAGGAAGGCAAATGCAATGTTAGCATTCATGTCGAGAGGGCTGGAATACAAGGGCAAGCATGTACTTCTGAGGCTGTATAAGGCTCTGGTCAGACCCCATTTGGAGTATTGTGAGCAGGTTTGGGCCCCGTATCTAAGGAAGGATGTGTTGGCCTTAGAAAGGGTCCACAGGAGGTTCACAAGAATGATCCCTGGAATGAAGAGCTTGTCATATGAGGAAGGTTGAGGACTCTGGGTCTGTACTCGTTGGAGTTTAGAAGGATGAGGGGGTTTCTTATTGAAACTTACAGGATACTGCGAGGCCTGGATAGAGTGGACGTGGAGAGGATGTTTCCACTTGGAGGAAAAACTAGAACCAGAGGGCACCATCTCAGACTGAAGGGACGATGCTTTAAAACAGAGATGAGGAATTTCTTCAGCCAGAGGGTGGTGAATCTGTGGAACTCTTTGCCGCAGAAGCCAAATCACTGAGTGTCTTTAAGACAGAGATAGATAGGTTCTTGATTAATCAGGGGTTATGGGGAGAAGGCAGGAGAATGGGGATGAGAGAAATATCAGCCATGATTGAATGGCGGAGCTGACTCGATGGGCCGAGTGGCCTAATTCTGCTCCTATGTCTTATGGTCTGATGGACAGATTTTTAATTAGTAATGGGTTGGAGGGCATCGCGGTGGCCTAGTGGTTAGCACTGCGGCCTCACGGCGCAGAGGTCCCAGGTTCGATCCTGACTCTGGGTCACTGTCCGTGTGGAGTTTGCACATTCTCCCCGTGGGTTTTGTGTGGGTTTCGCCCCCACCCAGTAATGGGTTGGACGGTTTTAGAGAACAGGCAGGAAAGTGGAGTTGAGGCCGATTGAATGGCGGAGCGAGCTCTGAATTGCCAACTCTCACTCCTAGTTCTTATGATCTTACTGATTGGTGGAGCAGGTTCGGGGGGCTGAATGGCATCTACCCCTAATTTGTATGTATGTATGTGCATTTGTATGACGTCTATTTAATTCTTTTTTTTAAAATAATTTTTATTCAAGTTTTCACAAATTTTCACCAACAAAAAGACAAGAAATAAGAACAAACCCACCCCGCCCCCGCCGTATACACAAATAATAAATTAACAGAAATAATTAACATGCCCAATCAAGAAAAACAAACAAACCCTTCCCAGCCCCCCACCCATCCCAAACTCCCATTCCCCCCCTCCCTCCCCCTGACCATCACCTAACGCTCCGCCAGGAAGTCTAGAAACGGTTGCCACCGCCTGAAGAACCCTTGCACCGATCCCCTTAAGGCAAATTTGACCCTCTCCAATTTGATGAACCCCGCCATATCGTTGACCCAGGATTCCACGCCTGGGGGCCTCGCATCCTTCCACTGAAGAAGAATCCTCCGCCGGGCTACCAGGGACGCAAAGGCCAGAATACCGGCCTCTTTCACCTCCTGCACTCCCGGCTCCTCTGCCACCCCAAATATTGCGAGCCCCCAGCCCGGCTCAACCCTGGAACCAACCACCCTCGACACCGTCTCCGCGACGCCCCTCCAAATGTCCTCCAGCGCTGGGCATGCCCAGAACATGTGGGTGTAGTTTGCTGGGCTCCCTGAGCACCTGACACATCTGTCCTCTCTCCCAAAGAACCGGCTCAGCCGGTCATGTGCGCCCTATGCAGCACCTTGAATTGTATTAAGCTGAGCCTCGCGCAAGAGGAGGAGGAATTCACCCTCCCCAGGGCATCCGGCCCCGTTCCCCTCATCGATCTCCTCACCCAACTCCTCCTCCCACTTACCCTTCAGCTCCTCCACCGAGGCCTCCTCCTCCTCCTGCATCACCTGATACGTTGCCCAGATCCTCCCCTCTCCAACCCACGTCCCCGAAAGCACCCTGCCCTGAACCCCTCGTGGCGGCAACAGTGGGAACTCCACCACCTGCCGCCTAACCATCGCCTTTACCTGCATGTATCTGAAGGTGTTCCCCGGGGGGAGGCCGAACCTCCCCTCCAGCTCGCCCAGGCTCGCGAACTTCCCATCCGCAAACAGGTCCCCCATCCTTCTAATACCTGCCCTGTGCCAACTCAGAAACCCTCCGTTCATTCTTCCCGGGACAAACCGGTGGTTCCCCCGTATCGGGTCCCACACTGAGGCCCCCATCTCCCCCCTGTGCCGCCTCCATTGCCCCCAAATTTTGAGGGTAGCCGCCACCACCGGACTCGTGGTATACCTCGTTGGAGGAAGTGGCAGCGGCGCCGTCACCAGCGCCTCCAGGCTCGTGCCCACACAGGACACCGCCTCCAACCTCTTCCATGCCGCCCCCTCCATCACCCACTTGCGTATCATCGCCACATTGGCGGCCCAGTAATACCCACAGAGGTTAGGCAGCGCCAACTACCCCTATCCCTGCTCCGCTCCAGGAACACCCTTCTCATCCTCGGGGACTTCTGCGCCCACACAAACCCCATGACGCTCCTATTGACCCGCCTGAAAAAGGCCTTCGGGATAAGGATGGGGAGGCACTGGAACAGGAACAGAAACCTCGGGAGCACAGTCAACTTGACTGACTGCACCCTACCCGCCAGGGAGAGTGGCAGCATGTCCCACCTCTTAAACTCCTCCTCCATTTGCTCCACCAGCCTCGTGAGGTTAAGCTTATACAAGGCCTCCCAGCTCCTAGCCACCTGAACCCCCAGGTACCTGAAACTCCTCTCCGCCCGTTTTAACGGGAGCTCACCATTCCCCCTCTCCTGGTCCCCTGGGTGCACTACGAACAGCTCACGCTTCCCCATGTTGAGCTTATACCCGGAGAAATCCCCGAACTCCCCAAGGATCCCCATCACCTCCGGCATTCCCCCACCGGGTCCGCCACGTATAAGAGCAGGTCATCCGCATAAAGCGACAGCCGATGCTCCCCCCCGCACTAACCCCCTCCAGTTCCTCAACTCCCTCAACGCTATGGCCAGGGGTTCGATCGCCAGTGCAAAGAGCAGGGGGGACGGGGACACCCCTGCCTCGTCCCCCGGTGCAGCCGGAAATACTCTGACCTCCTTCTGTTCGTGGCCACACTCGCCACCGGGGCCTCGTATAGCAGCCTCACCCACCTGACGAACCCCTCCCCAAACCCGAACCTTTTCAGCACCTCCCACAGGTACCCCCATTCCACCCTATCGAATGCCTTCTCCGCATCCATCGCCACCACTACCTCCACCTCCCCTTCTACCGCCGACATCATTATAACATTCAAATGCCTCCGTACATTAGCCTTCAACTGCCTCCCCTTCACGAACCCCGTCTGATCCTCTTGTATGACCTGCAGCACACAGTCCTCTATCCTCATGGCCAAAATCTTTGCCAGCAACTTTGCAACTACATTTAGGAGTGAGATCGGCCTATATGACCCACACTGTAGGGGATCCTTGTCCCGCTTCAGGATCAGGGAAATCAGCACCCTAGACATCGTCGGGGGCAGAGCCCCCCCTTCCCTTGCCTCGTTGAATGTCCTTACCAACAACGGGCCCAGCAGGTCCGAATACTTATTGTAAAATTCAACCGGGAACCCATCCGGCCTCGGTGCCTTCCCCGTCTGCATGTTCCCTGTCCCTCTGACCAAATCCTCCAACCCAACCGGCGCCCCCAACCCCGCCACCTGCCCCTCCTCCACCCTCGGAAACCTCAGCCGGTCCAGGAAGCGACCCATCCCTCCCTCCTCCCCAGGGGACTCAGACCGGTACAGTTCCTTGTACAAGTCCCTGAAGACCCCATTGATACCCACCGCACTTCGCACCGTGCCCCCTCTTCCATCCCTAACTCCCCCGATCTCCCTAACTGCCTCTCGCTTCCGAAGCTGGTGTGCCAGCATCCGGCTCGCCTTTTCTCCGTATTCATATACCGCCCCTTGCGCCCTCCTCCACTGCGCCTCCGCCTTCCTGGTGGTCAACAAATCGAACTCAGCCTGGAGGCTATGTCGCTAAGTAATCCCTCCTCCGGGGCCTCCGCGTACCTCCTGTCCACCCTCACCATCTCCCCCACCAACCTCTCCCTCTTCTCCCATTTCTCGTGTGCCCTAATGGAGATCAGCTCTCCGCCTTCAGCGCCTCCCAGACCACCCTAACTTCCACCCCATTATCGTTCGTCTCCAGGTACCTCTCTATACACCTCCGGACCCGCCCGCTCACCTCCTCATCCGCCAGCAACCCCACCTCTAGGCGCCACAGCGGGCGCTGGTCCCTCTCCTCCCCCAACTCGAGGTCCACCCAATGCGGAGCATGATCAGAGATGGCTATCGCCGAGTACCCCGTATCCTCCACTCTCGGAATCAGCGCCCTGCTCATGACAAAAAAAGTCAGTGCGGGAGTAGGCCTTGTGGCAATGGGAGAAGAATGAAAATTCCCTGGCCCCCGGCCTCGCAAACCTCCATGGGTCCACCCCTTCCATCTGGTCCATGAACCCCCTCAGCACCTTGGCCGCTACCGGCTTCCTACCCGTCCTAGACCTAGAGCGATCCAGTGCCGGATCCAGCACCGTGTTGAAATCGCCCCCCCATTACCAGGTCTCCTGTCTCCAGGTCCGGGGTCCGACCCAGCATACGGCGCACGTGCCCCGCATCGTCCCAATTCGGGGCGTATACATTGACCAACACCACCCGCTCCCCCTGCCCTAATGGCTGCGACAACGGACATCACGCAACAATCGCCAAGCAGGAATGTTCCCTTCCAGTCGGGGAACACTTCAGCAGTCAAGGGCATTCAGCCTCTGATCTTCGGGTAAGTGTTCTCCCAGGCAGGCCTTCAGGACGCGCGACAACGCAGAATCGCCGAGCAGAAACTTAGAGCCAAGTTCCGCACACACGAGTACGGCCTCAACCGGGATCTTGGATTCATGTCGCATTAAATTCACCCCATACCATCTGGCCTGGGCTTGCGAAATCCTAGCAACTGTCCTGGCCTGAGACAATTTACACCTCTTTAACCTGTGATTATCCCTCTCTCCAGTTGTCCTGTCTGGACTTGTAAAGACCTAATTACCTGCAAGGACTCGCGTTCAAAGTATTGTCTTGCATCTTTGTCTATATATATATTTTTTTAAATTTAGAGTACCCAATTATTTATTTTCCAATTAAGGGGCAATTTAGCGTGGCCAATCCACCTACTCTGCACATCTTTGGGTTGTGGGGGCGAGACCCACGCAGACACGGGGAGAACCGGGGCTTGTTTAGCTCACTGAACTAAATCGCTGGCTTTTAAAGCAGACCAAGCAGGCCAGCATCACGGTTCGATTTCCGTACCAGCCTCCCCGGACAGGCGCCGGAATGTGGCGACTAGGGGCTTTTCACAGTAACTTCATTGAAGCCTACTCGTGACAATAAGCAATTTTCATTTCAATATGCAAACGCCACACGGACAGTGAGCCAGAGCCGCGATCGAACCTGGGGACCTCGGCGCAGTGAGGCAGCAGTGCTAACCCACGGCGCCGCCCTGACTTTGTCTATATATGTGGTAGTGGAACCCACCTCTTCATTCACCTGAGGAAGGAGCAACGCTCCGAAAGCTAGTGATTCAAAACACACCTGGTGTTGTGAGACTTCTTACTGCAATTAAAGGATGAGAGTGCACACATGTACTGGGCGTGCCCATTTATCACTTTAAACCCCCACACCCTCAATCCCTGCACCAGCAGCTCAGATACCCACCAACAAAATGTCCGCCCTCGTCGCCCCCTTCAGGACCGTCGCTCAGCCGGGTGGACTGCGACTGTGCGGGGCCGGGAGGGGAGGATACGACCAATCAAAATCCCTCCCCCCGACTCTCCAATCAGCGCTCCCTCCTCCAGCCAATCGCAGTCACAGTCGGAGGCGGGACGGCCAATCGGAATCGCCGGTGGGGGGCGTTCAGCCAATCTAAACGACGCGCAGCCCTGCAGGCGCGACCAATCAGAGCCGGGGCTGGAGGCAGCTCAGCCAATCGGGCGAAAGAAAAAGAAATCAGGGCCGAGCACGCTGGGATACCGGAGGGCCAGCCTGGGAGGTTATCAGGGTGGGACATGGTCTCAGAGACGCCGGGATCGTGGCTTGGCCATCTTGGTAAAGGCGGCGTGAGTGCGCGCTTGACCGCCATCTTGGGCAGGGCGCGCGTCCTGGCAAAGGAGGGCGAGGTCGCCATCTTTGTAAAGGAGCGACTGGGCTAGTCGCCCCCCTCTTCCATTGATGCCTTCTGTCGCCACCTTGGTAAAGGGATGGTGATCCAGGTGGAGCATCAAACCTGGTTCCACGTTCCTCTTGATTGACCCTTCAGCCTTGTGGATGGCCTGTCGGTACCACCACCACCTTCGCAGATGAGACAGCTCTCCACACCCCAGCTCTCAGGGGGTCAATTGAATCTCTTCCCCAATCCCCCCCCCCCGCCCCCAAATTGGCTAACGATGGAGGTTTGAACCTTCACACCCATCCAACGTTCAGCCTTGCGTGGGCCGTCACAACCCTGCAGCCATCCATCTGATGCCCGTAGATTGGTGGGACGGTTCCAGCGCAGGAGGGGGCTATTCGCCCGTCAAGCAGCAAGCAGGCCCACCGCTTTGCCACGTCAGCATCTTGGCTCCCCCACTGCATCCTCCCCTCCCTTTCCCCCGTAATCTCCATACCTTCACCCATTGGAGGCCCAAGTGATCACTGATCCACGGTTTCAATAATAAACCACTGTGCTGCGAGATGATAAAGGTTATCCGTGATGTACTTTCTGCAGTGGAATGTGCGCATCGTTCGTGGGTCATCTGCTGCGGGTGTTTCTTATTGCTCCAATTTAATTCCTGATCAAGCACCACCGCCACTCTCAGATGAACACATGAATTAGGAGCTGAAGTAGAGGCTATTTGCCTCCTCCAGCCTGCTCCTTCAATTGATACAAGGGCTGATCGGTTTGTAACCTCGACTTCCATATTCCCGCCTTATCCCCCCCCCCCCAAAATAATCTTTCATCCCCTCTATAACTGAAGGATAATTTCCCCAGTGGGTGGCATGGTAGCACAGTGGTTAGCACTGTCCCGGGTTCGATTCCCAGCTTGGGTCACTGTGCGGAGTTTCCTCCAGGTGCACTGGTTTCCTCCCAGCCTAAAGATGGGCAGGTTAGATGATTTGGACATTCCGAATTCTCCCTCTCTGTACCCGAACAGGCACTGGAATGTGGCGACTAGGGGCTTTTCACAGTAACTTCATCGCAGTGTTAATGTAAGTCTACTTGTGATACCAATAAAGATTTTGGATTATTATACTGTTGTATTCAATTCCCCTCACAATAAACAATAACATTCTATTAGCTTTCCTAACTGCTTGCTGTATACTAGCCTTTTGTGATTCAAGCTCATGGACACTCAAATCCCTCGGAATCGGAACTCTGCAATCTCTCCCCATTTGGAAAACATGCCTTTTTAAAATTCCTGTCGAAATGGACATTTTCACATATGTCGACTTTATACTCTATTTGCCCACTCACTTAACCAGGCCGTGTCCCTTCCGTCTCCACAATTTGCGTTCCTACCTATCTTTGTGTCATCAGTAAATTTTTTAAAATATAAATTTAGAGTACCTAATTCATTTTTTCCAATTAAGGGGCAATTTAGCCTGGCCAATCCACCGAGCCTGCACATCTTTGGGTTGTGGGGGCGAAACCCACACAAACGCAGGGAGAATGCGCAAACTCCACAGACAGTGACCCAGAGTCGGGATCGAACCTGGGACCTCAGTGCCGTGAGGCTGCAGGGCTAACCCACTGCGCCACCATGCTGCCCTATCAGTAAATTTAGCAACCATATCTTCAGTCACTTCATTCAAGTCATTTATATAAATCGTCAAGTTTAAAAAAAAGAGTACCCAATTAATTTTTTCCAATCCACCTACCCTGCACATCTTTTGGGTTGTGGGGGACAAAACAAGGGGAGAATGTGTAAACTTCACATGGACAGTGAGCCAGAGTGGGGATCGAACCTGGGACCTCGGTGCCGTGAAGCAGCAGTGCTAACCACTGCACCATCGTGCTGCCCTGATAAATCGTCAATAGTTGCAGACCTGGCGTTTTCCATGGCACCGCACTTGGTACATCCTGCCAAACAGAAAATGACCCCTTTATGCCTACTCAGGTACCGTTTATCCAGCCTAGCTTCAATCCATGACAATGCTACCCCCTACACCATGAGTTTTTAATGTTCTGCAATGACCTTTGATGAGGTGCCTTATCGAATGGAAGCCTCAGTGCAGTACATGCACCAGTTCCCCTTTTAACCACAGCGTGTGCATCTCCTTCAAAGAACTCCAGCAAATTGGTTCAACACAATTTCCCTTTCACAAAACCATGTTGACTCTGCCTCCTGAATTTCTCCAACTGCCCTGCCATAACGACCAACATTTTACCTGACAGATCTTAGGCTAACTTTCCAACTTTCTGACTCCCTCCCTTTTCGAATACAGGAGTTACATTCGATTTTTTCCAATTTAGTGGAAACGTCCCGGAATCTGGGGAACTTTGGAAAATTAAAACCAACGCATCAACTATCACTAGCCACTTTTTTTTTTTTTAAAAGACCCTTAAATGAACTGGGACAGAACCCAGAAGCTCACAGCTCCACCCATTTCCTCATTTTCCCCGAGTTCCACCCTCTCTGCACATTTCCAGGTTTATAGCTACTTCTGGGATGTTACATGCATCATCTATTGTGATCCAAATACATGTTCAATTCATCTGCCATCTCCTGATTTTCCATTACTGGCACAGTGGCAAGCACTGCTCCCTCAGCAGCAGGGACCTGGTTCGATTCCAGCCTTGGGAGATCGTCTGTATGGAGTTTGTACGTTCTCCCCGTGTCTGGGTTTCTTCCAGGTGCTCCGGTTTCCTCCCAGTCCAAAGGTGTGCATGTTAGGTGGATTGGCTGTGCTAAAACAAATTACCCCTTAGTGCCCGACGATATGGTTCGGTGAATTGGCCATGTTAAATTGTCCCTCAAGTGTCCAAAGATGTCAGGACATTTTTTTCTCTCAAAAATCTAGAGAGCCCAATTAACTTTTTCCAATTAAGGGGCAATTTAGCATGACCAGTCCACCTAGCCTGCACATCTTCAGGTTGTGGGGATGAATCCCACGCATGCATGGGGAGAAAGTGCAAACTCCACACGGACAGTGACCCAGAGTCGGGATCGAACCTGGGACCTCGGTGCCGTGAGGCAGCAGTGCTAACCCACCGCGCCACCTCCCCCGCTGTCAGGACATTTAAAGGGGCTGGAGGTTAGGTTGCAGAGATGGGGCAGGAAGTGGATCTCGGTGGGGTCCGTTTCAGAGGGTTGGTGCAGACTCGATGGGCCGAATGGCCTCCTTCTGTACTGGAGGGATTTTTATGATTCCCCAGACTCATTTTATATCGGACCAGTGGCACTTTGTCAACTCTTTTCTGATTTAAATATCCACCGGAGCTTTGAATGTCTCTAGCTAGCTTTCAATCATGCTCTAATTTTTACCTCCTTTTCAATCTCATCATTCTTTGCTATTTTTGCATTCTGCCAAATCTCTTGACCTGCCACCTGCCTTTGCACAATTGTATGCTTTCTCTTAAAGTTTGAAAAGGTCTTTACCTTTTTTTTAAAGTTAACCATGGATGGCCGGTCCTCCCTTGGAATATTTCTTTCTTGCGGAGATGTATCTATTCCATGTATTCGGAAATAGCCCCATAAATATCCACCACTGCATCTCTATTGACGTCACCCGTAACCAAATGTTACAGTTCACTTTAGCGAGATACTTTCATGTCCTCATTAGTCCTTGCCTTAAGTTTAAAATACTAGTCTTGGGCCCACTCTTCTCTCCCTCAAATGGAACGTAGAATTCAATTGCATTATGATCCTTGCTACCGAGGTGGGGGGGGGGGGGGGGGTTCAGTCCACGCCCAAACACTCCTGAATAAAAAAAAGGGGGGGGGGGGGGGGGGGAGGTTAAAAGAAAGAGAGAAAACTCGACACACAAGAGGCGAGACATCACAGAAGCCAAATTCAGTCAGTTGAACAGATTTATTTCTCAGTCTTCATCTGGCCCTGCCAACAGGCTGGATGTTTTAACACGACCAAGTCAGAACAGACTGAACCCCAAAAAAGACCAGGGTTGCCCCCCCAGTCTCGGAGGGCGCAGGAGGAGGGGGAGGAGGAGGTAAAGAGGGAAAACACTTTTGAGATCAATTAAGCGTCGATACACCTGTAACTTAAAAAAAATACAAGCTAACAGATGCATATAAGTGAACTGTCGATTCCAATCAATGCGAATCGTTGGCACGGAGGGGGAACAGAGAGAGCTTGGCGCCTGCTGGGGGAGTGGAGTGGGATGGGGCGAGGCCGGGCTCAGGGTATGCAGATTCTGGGAAGTTCCGTGCACTTGAAGGGAAAGTTCATCCCCCGCCCCTCTCTTTGCCCGACATGTGGTCCGTCTCCAATCACCGTGCCCCTCCCCTCAGAGCCAACACCAGATGTAGCACGGAGCCTCCTTGAATCTTGTAGTCTGCCGCTGTTTTTTCATCGTTCCTGTGGGTTGGGGAGGTTGGGGGGAGTTGGAAAAGAGAGTATAAATGACAAAACTGGAAACTCTGACCACCGCATCTCCCTCCACTACCCTCCCACCCCAAACCTCACCTCCCTCCACTAACCTCGCACCCCAAACCCACCTCCCTCCACTACCCTCCCATCCCAAACCCACCTCCCTCCACTACCCTCCCACCCCAAACCCACCTCCCTCCACTACCCTCCCACCCCAAACCCACCTCCCTCCACTAACCTCGCACCCCAAACCCACCTCCCTCCACTACCCTCGCACCCCAAACCCACCTCCCTCCACTACCCTCCCACCCCAAACCCACCTCCCTCCACTACCCTCCCACCCCAAACCCCACCTCCCTCCACTACCCTCCCATCCCAAACCGCACCTCCCTCCACTACCCTCCCACCCCAAACCCACCTCCCTCCACTACACTCCCACCCCAAACCCACCTCCCTCCACTACCCTCCCACCCCAAATCGCACCTCCCTCCTCTACCCTCCCACCCCAAATCGCACCTCCCTCCTCTACCCTCTCACCCCAAACCACACCTCCCTCCACTACCCTCGCACCCCAAACCCACCTCCCTTCACTACCCTCCCACCCCAAACCCACCTCCCTCCACTACCCTCCCACCCCAAACTGCACCTCCCTCCTCTACCCTCACACCCCAAACTGCACCTCCCTCCACTACCCTCCCACCCCAAACCCACCTCCCTCCACTACTCTCCCACCCCAAACTCACCTCCCTCCACTACCCTCGCACCCCAAACCCACCTCCCTCCACTACCCTCCCACCCCAAACCCACCTCCCTCCACTACCCTCCCACCCCAAACCGCACCTCCCTCCACTACCCTCCCACCCCAAACCCACCTCCCTCCACTACCCTCCCACCCCAAACCCACCTCCCTCCACTACCCTCGCACCCCAAACCCACCTCCCTCCACTACCCTCCCACCCCAAACCCACCTCCCTCCACCCCAAACCCACCTCCCTCCACTACCCTCCCACCCCAAACCCACCTCCCTCCACCCCAAACCCACCTCCCTCCACTACCCTCCCACCCCAAACCCCACCTCCCTCCACTACCCTCCCACCCCAAACCCCACCTCCCTCCACTACCCTCGCACCCCAAACCCACCTCCCTCCACTACTCTCCCACCCCAAATCGCATCTCTGAGTTCCACACACTTTCCTCTGGGGTCAAATCTTCTGGTTGCCTCACATCCATTTGGGAGAGGGTGGTGGTGGGAAGGCACATAGAGAGCTCTCCCCAGCGTCAGGAGGCCAGCACGGTGGCTTAGTGGCTAGCACTGCTGCCTCTCAGCTCCAGGGACCCAAGTTCAATTCCCGCCTCGGGAGACTGTGTGTGGGGGTTTCCTCTGGGTGCTCCGGTTTCCTCCCATAGTCCAAAGATATGCACCTCAGGTGGATTGCCCGTGCTAAATTGCCCCTTAGTGTACAAAAAGGTTATGTGGGGTTACTGGGTTATGGGGATAGGGTGGAGGCACCGCTTAAGTGCGGTGCTCTTTCCAAGGGCCGGGGCAGACTCAATGGGCCGAATGGCCTCATTCTGCACTAAATTCTACGATTCTATATTTATCCCTCGATCAACATCACACAAAAAAAATAGCCGATCTGGTAATTAATCACATTGCTGTTTGCGGGATCTTGCTATGCACGGATTGGCACCCACCCGTCCCATATCACAACAGGTACCTGTTGCAAAAACATAGTACTCACTATTTATATGTTTAAGAACACAATTCTTAATTTTAGACATTGAAGCTTTAACTGCAGGTAAATGGTTGAGAAATTCATCAACAACTCTGATGTGAATACAACTCAAACAGGCTCAGGTTTATTACACTCAAAAATCTCTTTTTAAATTAAAAAATCATACAAATTTATAGTACCAAATTCTCCCCCCCCCCCCCCCCCCCCCAAATAAGGAGCAATTAATGAGGCAAATTCACCTACCCTACACATCTCTTTGGGTTGTGGGGGGTGAGACCGATGCAGACACGGGGAGAATGTGGAAACTCCATTCGGACAGTGACCCGGGTCCAGGATCGACCCCGGGTCCTCAGCGCATGAGGCAGCAGTGCTAACCCATGCCACCGCGCCGCCCCTTACACTCAGAAATCTAACCTGCGTTCGTCCTGCAAGGTCGAGAATTGATAGCAAAACACCTGAACAATTAATGATCCACCTCCAGGCTTGAAATGGAGCCAGGGAGTCTGGATAAAATGCCAGAAAACTCGACCAGCAAGATAAATTATTCCACATGGAATCGAAGAATCGTGCTGAAGGGAAAATAATTTGCTTGCATTTCTGTTGGGAGTTGGTCCAAAACATCAAAGCAATTCACATTGCCACAGAAACAGTGGTTCAGTGTGAAGCCTTGGTTATAAGGCTCAGTTTATCTGGCCATATTTGCTGACCTGACAGAAGCAGTTCAGTTTGGATATTGTGAGGGAAAATAGTACATAGCAGAAGGAGGCCATTCGGCCCATCGAGTCTGCACCGACCCACTTAAGCCCTCACTCCCACCCTATCCCCGTAACCCAATAACCCCATATTACCTTTTTGGTCATTGAGGGCAATTTTATCCATGGCCTACCTAATCCACCTAACCTGCACGTCTTTGGACTGTGGGAGGAAACCGGAGCACCCGGAGGAACCCCACGCAGACATGGGGAGAACGTGCAGACTCCGCACAGCCAGTCACCCAGCGGGGAATCGAACCTGGGACCATGGCACTGTGAAGCCACAGTGCTATCCACTTGTGCTACCGTGCTGTCCGTAAAAGCTGCTGGAATATTGGCTCTAGCTTTCAGCTAATGGAAGAAATCTACAGTGGTTCTCACAGTGCCTTGCAGAAATCAATTAGCTTGAACGGAGAGAGAAAACTGGGGGTGGTGGAGAATTTGGCATTTGGCATTTGCGCTTTGGCATTTTGTGGCACAGCTTTCTCAGTTACTTGGATTTCTTCTTTGAAATGTGAAAAATGCACTTTGGTGGGAAGAATGGAAGCACAGACTATTTTCTAAATGGGAATAAGCTGAGGAAATCAGAAACACAAAGGGACTTAGGAGTCATGGTTCAAGATCCTCTTGAGGTTATCATGCAGGTTCAGTCGGCAGTTAGGAAGGCAAACGCAAAGTAAAAATTAAAATTTTTTTTTTTAATATATAAAGAGTACCCAATTCTTTGTTTCCAATTAAGGGGCAATTTAGCGTGGCCAATCCACCTACCCTGCACATCTTTGGGCTGTGGGGTGAGACCCACACAAAAACGGGGAAAATATGCAAACTACACACGGTCAGTGACCCAGAGCCGGGGTCGAACCTGGGGCCTCAGCGCCGTGAGGCAGTAGGGCTAACCCACTGCGCCACCGTGCTGACTGGCAAATGCAATGTTAGCATTCATATCGAGAGGGCTAGCATGCAAGAGGAGGGATGTACTTTTTTCTAAAATTTACAGTACTCAATTATTTTTTTCCCCTCAATTTTTAAAAATTTTTTTAGATTACCCAATTATTTTTTCCAATTAAGGGGCAATTTAGCGTGGCCAATCCGCCTACTTTGCACATTTTTGGGTTGTGGGGGCGAAACCCACGCAGACACGGGGAGAATGTGCAAACCCCACACGGACAATGATCCAGAGCCGGGATCGAACCTGGGACCTCAGCGCCGTGAGGCAGCAGGGCTAATCACTAGGCCACCGTGCTGCCCTCTTTTTCCCCTAATTAAGGGGCAATTTAGCGTGGCCAATCCACCTAGCCTGCACATCTTTGGGTTGTGGGGGCAAAACCCATGCAGACATGGGCAGAATGTGCAATCTCCACACGGACAGTGACCCAGAGCCGGGATCGAACCTGCGGCCTCAGTGCCACAGTCACAGTGCTATCCACTGCACCACACACTGCCCTGAAGGGATGTACTTCTGAGGCTATAACCAAATGGGGTCTGACCCCATTTGGAGTATTGTGAGCAGTTTTGGGCCCCGTATCTGAGGAAGGATGCGCTGGCCTTGGAAAGGGTCCAGAGGGGGTTCACAAGAATGATCCCTGGAATGAAGAGCTTGTCGTATGAGGAAGGTTGAGGACTCTGGATCTGTACTTGTTGGAGTTTAGAAGGATGAGGGGGGATCTTATTGAAACTTACAGGATACTACGAGGCCTGGATAGAGTGGACGTGGCGAGGATGTTTCCACTTGTAGGAAAAACAAGAACCAGAGGACACAATCTTAGACTAATGGGACGATCTATTAAAACTAAGATTTAAAAAATAAAAATAAATTTAGAGTACCCAATTAATTTTTTCCAATTAAGGAGCAATTTAGCGTGGCCAATCCACCTAGCTTGCACATATTTGGGTTGTGGGGGCGAAACCCACGCAAACACGGGGAGAATGTGTAAACTCCACATGGACAGTGACCCAGAGCCGGGATCGAACCATTAAAACTAAATGAGGAGGAATTTCTTCAGCCAGAGGGTGGTGAATATGTGGAACTCTTTGCCGCAGAAGGCTGTGGAGGCCAAACACTGAGTGTCTTTAAGACAGAGATAGATAGGTTCTTGATTAATAAGGGGATCAGGGGTTATGGGGAGAAGACAGGAGAATGGGGATGAGAAAAATATCAGCCACGATAGAATGGCGGAGCTGACCCGATGGGCCGAGTGGCCTAATTCTGCTCTTATTGTCCCGATCGGGATCATAACAGGGCATATTTCAAAGAAAACAGTACACCATTGACATGAGATGTGCCCTGGGACGTGACAAGTACTCAAATATGTTGCGATGCACTTTGGGGTCTCCCTGGATGGCACAATATACAATAAAACACCCGAATTTCCTCACTGTCCAGTACTCACATCTGTTTGCCGCTGTAGATGAGGCGCTGCTGCTGTGGGGGGATTCCCTCCTTTTCCTCCACTCGCTCTTTTATCCGCTCCACCTAGAACGACAGTGGACAACTTGTTGGACGGGGAAGATAAGGCACTTGCCAAAACTGACGCGACACCGGGACTTCAGCCCCACTGTCAGTGATTGGCACCCCAGCACCTGGTCAAACAGATCTGCCCGTGAATGTCCCTCCACCCAGGCTGATATAAGGCAGGAACTTTAAATCCCCCACCCCGACAGCACCAAGGGGTGGGGGATGTGGGTGTCGCTGGTCGAGCCCAGCATTTTTTGCCCGTCCCTAATTGCCCCTTGAGAAGGTGGTGGCTGAGCCGCCTTCTTGAACCGGCTGCAGTCCCTGTGTGGTGTGGGTAACACCCACAGTGCTGTCAGGGAGGGAGGGCCAGGATTGTGACCCAGCGACAGTGAAGGAACGGCCGATATATTTCCCAGTCAGGATGGTGAGTGTGGGGCTCGGAGGGGAGGGGAACTTGCAGGTGGTGGAGTTCCCCATGTGTCTGCTGCCCCCTTGACCTTCTAGATGGTAGAGGTGGTGGGTTTGGAAGGTGCTGTCGAAGGAGCCTTGGTGAGTTGCTGCGGTGCATCTTGTAGATGGTACACACACTGCTGCCGCTGTGCGTCAGCGATGCAGGGAGTGAATGTGGATGGGGTGCCGATCAAGGAGTAGGGAGGGGACAGAGAGGGAGGGTGCGAGGGACGAGAGGGAGGAGGGGGCGAGGGACGAGAGAGAGGAGGGGACGAGCCGAGATGGAGGAGGGGCTCCCGAGAGGGAGGGGCCCAACGATAGGGAGGTGGGGGAGTGAGAGGGGAGGGGCGGGCCAGGCAGAGGGGGCAGGAGACAGAGGGGGATGCTGCCAGCAACGCGTGGTTGGGTGGGGATGGAGGGTTTAGGGGAGGGGGAAGAACATCAATAACTCAGAAACACACAAACTGAATGCACTCACATCAGTGAGACAGGCTAACACTACGAGGCGGCCAGGTGGGTCATACTCCCACTGGCACAGGGACAAGACAGCCCAGGATATGCCGAGATCTCACCTTGTCAGTGGGTTCGATGTCAATTTCAATCTCTTTCCCAGTCAGTGTCTAAAAGGGAAATAAAACACATTTAGGGACAGGCAACAGGATGCCACATTTCAGGATGATGTGGAGATGCCGGCGTTGGACTGGGGTGAGCACAGTAAGAAGTCTTACAACACCAGGTTAAAGTCCAACAGGTTTGTTTCAAACACGAGCTTTCGGAGCACGGCTCCTTCTTCAGGTGAATGACATTTCAGGATAGCAAAATAAAAACCCCTTACTCTCCTGCTTCAACTCAATAATGGGCAACAGACCAGCCGCCCTGGTCCTACTGTACCTGCGTTTGAACTCTTGTTGCAGACACAAGAACACCAACGCTTAATATTTCCTCAATGAAAACAGGATTTGCCGGATAAACTCAGCAGGTCTGGCAGCAGCTGGGGAGAGAGAGAGAACAGAGTCGACATTCCGCTAACTCCGGCTCTTCTCTCTCTGTACAGATGCTGCCGGAGCGTGTTCGGGTTTCATTTCAGCACCCGCATTATTCTCAAACAGCCGCTCGTTTCAAAACCAGCCTCGGCTCTTTGACTCCTCTCTCTGTCAAACGGAACATAGAACAGTACAGCACAGAACAGGCCCTTCGGCCCTCGATGTTGTGCCGAGCAATGATCACCCTACTCAAACCCACGTACCCACCCTATACCCGTAACCCAACAACCACCCCTCAACCTTACTTTTTAGGACACTACGGGCAATTTAGCATGGCCAATCCACCTAACCCGCACATCCTGGTGAATCTCCTCTGCACCCTCTCCAGTGCAATCACATCCTTCCTATAGTGCGGTGACCAGAACTGCACACAATACTCCAGCTGTGGTCTAACCAGTGTTTTATACAGCTCCATCATAACCTCCCTGCTTTTGTAATCAATGCTTCACTTGATAAAGGAGAGTGTCCCCATATGCCTTTTTCACCACCGTATTAACCTGCCCTTCTGCCATCAGAGATCGATGGACAAATAAGTCAAGGTCCTTTAGTTCCCTGGAACTTCTCAGTGTCGGGCCCTTCATTGAATACTTCCTTGTCACATTACTCCTTCCAAAGTGTATCACCTCTCACTTTTCAGAGTTAAATTCCATCTGCCACTGATCCCCCCATTTGACCATCCCGTCTATATCTTCTCTAAGACACTCTACCTCACTTGTTTTTCAAATAAACATTTTTTTGAGGTATTTTTGGTATTACAACAAAATAAACAATATACATGAAACTATAGACAGTGCAAAAGCCGTCTCCCTTCCTTACAGGTCCCCTACTCTAAGCTAAACTAACCCCCCCCCCCCCCTTCTGCTGAGGGAATGGTACCATTTGGCCCCGCCATTTTTGCGCCGATCATTTGGCGCCATTTTTTTGGTGCTGAATTGGTTTGGCGCCGATTGTTTTGGCATTCAACGATTTGGCGCCGAATCTTAATTACCTACTTAATTACCCACTTTTAAAACCAACATTTAAAATGTAGTTCTGTACCTAGTTCCACCAGAATTCCACCTAGTTCTGTAGCGCAACATAGTCTTAGAATTTCACTGTAAAAATTTAAAAGTAGTAGAAATGGCTGAAAGTATTTTAAGTAAGAAAGACAAACCTAAATTTTCTCACAATGGATATCTATATGTGTTCGACAAGCATAGCAAGAAGGACACTTTGATGAAGTTTTGGAGATGTGAAAACAAGAACGAGTGCAAAGCCCGTATACACACTAAAAACAATGAAGTGATAAAGGAAATAAACGAGCATTCTCATGGTGCTTCAGCAGCAAGCGTGGAAGTAGCTGCAGTTAAAACAAGTGTAAAGCGCCGGGCTGGAGAGAGTCAAGATCAACCATCGGCAATTTTAAGTTCTTGTACAGAAAATATTTCTCAAGCCGCTCAAGGAGTACTTCCAACTGCAGACGCAATGAAGCAAATTGTAAGGAGAAGAAATCAAATGAACCTTGTTCCTCCAAATCCTGTTCATGTTCGTGAATTAGTGATCCCCGATGATTACATGAAGAACAATGGTGAACGTGAGAACTTTTTAATAGCAGACAGTGGTCATGAAGATGATAGAATTTTAATTTTTGGGAGACAGAGCTGGACTGTGTTTCTATTAGATTCTGAAGTGTGGTATGTTGATGGGACCTTTAAATTATCTCCTCCGTTATTTACACAGGTTTATGTAATTATGGGAAGAAGGCATGGAGGAGTTCATCCAGTTTTATATACCTTATTACCAAATAAAAGGCGTACAACATATGTACGCATGTTGCAGATGGTTCATGACGCAATCCCAGGATTAAATCCGGGAAGAATTTCTTGTGACTTTGAACAGGGAGCTATTTCTGCAATGGAAGAATGTTTTCCAGGAGTAAGGATACAAGGATGTTTCTTCCATTTCGCTCATAATGTGTACAAGCATCTTAAACAGATTGGGTTTTTATATAACAGTGATTCCGAATTTGCTTTAAGAGCTAAAATGATCATAGCCTTATGTTTCGTGCCTGTTCCTCACTTGGATAACTACATAGATACCCTGTCCGAAGACTTGCCGGTAGAACTTCAATCGCTGCTTAACTGGTTTGAAGATAATTATGTAGGACGACCAATGAGAAGAGGCAATGGCAGGCGGCCCCCTCTTTTTCCTTCAGAGATGTGGAACCAGTACAATCGCACAATCAACGGAGAGGATCGAACTAACAATCACGCAGAAGCAGCACATAGAAAGGTATATGCCGAATTAGGAGTTCACCACCCAATTATAAGGAAATTCATTGATGGACTGAGAAAAATTCAAAACAACCGAGATGCATATTATGAACAATTGGTTGCTGGCCATGCTCCAAAGCAAAAACTTCTTAAGTATGTGAGAGCTGACGAGCGCATTTTGAATATTGTGCGCCAGTTTGATGAGAGAGAACCATTAGAATATTTGCGTGGTATAGCCCACAATTACGAAATACATTAAATTACTGAGTTTTAGGGCAGCACGGTGGCGCAGTGGGTTAGCCCTGCTGCCTCACGGCGCCGAGGTCCCAGGTTCGATCCCGGCTCTGGGTCACTGTCCGTGTGGAGTTTGCACATTCTCCCCGTGTTTGCGTGGGTTTCGCCCCCACAACCCAAAGATGTGCAGGTAGGTGGATTGACCACGCTAAATTGCCCTATAATTGGAAAAAATGAATTGGGTACTCTAAATTTATTTTAAAAAAATAAATAAAAATTACTGAGTTTTAATTATATCTTTTACATAAATATTTTATGCCAGAATAAAGGTTTAGTATTTTTATCAGGAATAAAGGTTTTGTATTTTTATCCAGAATAAAGGTTTTGTTTTTTTATCCAGAATAAAGGGTTCGTTTTTTTATCCAGAATAAAGGGTTCGTTTTTTATCCTAGTTTAATTTCATTCCAGGACCCTAGCAGACTATCAACATTCTATGAAACGGAGAATCCCGCCCTCGATCTGAACCTTGAGTTATTTGGAGAATACATTTATGATGTTGTTAGGGATAATTGATTGGTATCACAAGCTACTTCATCTTAAATCCTAGTTTCCATTTATTTACATGCTTAAATTTTAATTTTGGCGCCAAACTGTTGTGGGCCAAAAAAATGAGTGCCATAACAACTAGCGCCAAAAAAACGGCGCCAAAAGATCGGGGCCAAAAAGGCGGCGCCAAAAAGCACCCGACCCTCTGCTGACGATTAATTTTCCGCGAAGAAGTCGACGAACGGTTGCTACCTCCGGGCGAACCCTAACAGTGACCCTCTCAAGGCAAACTTGATTTTCTCCAAACAGAGAAAGCTAGCCATGTCTGATAGCCAGGTCTCCGACTTCGGGGGCTTTGAGCCCCTCCAAGCTAATAGTATCCGTCTCCGGGCTACCAGGGAAGCAAAGGCCAGAACGTCTGCCTCTTTCTCCTCCTGGGTTCCCGGGTCTTCTGACACCCCGAAAATCGCCACCTCTGGGCTCGGTGCCACCCTTACTTTTAACACCGTGGACATGACGTCTGCAAAACACTGCCAAACTCCCCTAAGCTTCGGACAGTCCCAGAACATGTGGACACGGTTCGCTGGTCCTCCCACACATTTTGCACACCTGTCTTCTAACCCAAAGAATCTGCTCATCCGGGCCACTGACATGTGAGCCTGGTGAACAACCTTAAATTGTATCAGGCTGAGCCTAGCACACGACTCTACTCAGCGCGTCACCCATAGACCATCCTCTATCTCTCCTCCTCCCACTTGCGCTTCAACTCCTCGGTCTGCATCTCCTCTGACCCCATAAGTTCCTTGTAAATGTCAGAGATGCTCCCTTCTCCTACCCATCCTCTGGAAACTAACCTGTCCTGAATCCCCCTTGGTGGTCGGAATGGGAAGGTAGGAAGTCCCGCACCCGCAGGTACCTGAACTTGTTTCCCCTCGCTAACCCAAAATTCTCTTCCAGCGCCCATACTCGAAAAGCTCCCCTCAATAAACATATCCCCATCCTCTCAATCCCTGCTTCAACCTCACTGTTAACCACTTGGCGAATCTTTGTGTCAACCGCAAATCTATTGATCCTAACCCCACATACTCCTATATGTCGTTTATATAAATGAAAAATAGGAGACCCAGCACAGATCCCTGTGGTACGCCACTGCTCACTGGTTTCCAGTGACTGAAGCAGCTGCCTGTCATCACCCTCTTGTCTCCTACAGCTCAGCCAGCTTCTAATCCACCTTATCAAGTTACCCTGTATCGCATGTGTATTTGTCTTCTTTCCAAGTTTCCCATGTGGGGCCTTTGCTGAAATCCACGTAAACGACATTAACAGCACTACCTTCATCTATACACCTGGTGGGTTAGCACTGTGGCCTCACGCCATCAAGGTCCCAGGTTCGATCCCGGCTCTGGGTCACTGTCCGTGTGGAGTTTGCACATTCTCCCCGTGTCTGCGTGGGTTTCGCCCCCACAACCCAAAAGATGTCCAGGGTAGGTGGATTGGCCACGCTAAATTGTCCCTTAATTGGAAAAAATGAATTGGGTACTCTAAATGTAACAAAAATCTTTAGACCTGGTCACATGCTCAAAAAATTCAATCAAATGTTAGGCATGACCTCCCTCTGACAAAGCCATGCTGGCTATTCTTGATCAAATCTGGCCTCTCCAAGTGGAGATAGATTCTCTCCTTCAGAATGTTCTCCAATAGTTTCCCCACCACTGACGCGAGACTCACCGGTCTGTCGTTTCCTGGCTGATCTCTACAACCTTTCTTAAATAGTGGGTCCAGTTTGAGGATAAGGGGTAAACCTTTTTGGGACTTAAGCGAAGAGACATTTCTTCACCCAGAGAGTGGTGTATCTGTGGAATTTGCTGGCACAGAAAGTAGTTGAGGCCCGAACGTCGTGTAATTTCAAGAAGGAATTAGATACAGCTCTTGGGGCGAAAGGAAGGAATAATTGGTGGGGGTGTTCAGGGTATCAAACTTGATAATCAGCCATGATGCCTCGAGGGGGTCGAATGGCCTCCTCCTGCTTTTATTTTCAATGTACGTTACTATGTAATTGTCCCTCGAGAAGGTGGTGGGTGAGCTGCCTTCTTGAACCGGCTGCAGACCCTGTGGTGGAGTTTGGCAGGAGAACCTGCAGCAGAACAATTCAGAAACTTAGAAAATACCAACAGGAGAAGGCCGTTTGGCCCTTCGAGCCTGCTCCGCCATTCATTATCATTACCAACTCAATAGCCTAATCCCGTGTTTCCCTCCCCATATTATCCTTTGATCCCCTTCGCACTAAGTGCTATATATTTTTTTTAAAAATATTTTTATTCTTCTCCTTTTTCCACATTCTTCAAAATTTACACCCACCAACAAACAATCAACTGTCACAAATCCAATGTCAATCCCCTTATCAATAACAATCCCATCCTCCCACCAACCCTAAAACAACCCACATTTCAACACAATCATTAAATAAAAAATAAATCACCATCAACATACACATTACCCACCCCATCCAACCCGAATATTCGATGTTATCCAATTCTCGAAAGTGCATAATGAATAACGCCCATGAATTGGAGAAACCCCCCCATCCTTCCCCTCAGTTCAAACGTCACCTTCTCAAGAGTTAGGAATTCCAGCAGGTCCCCCCCCCGTCACACCAGGGCACAGCAACCTCTCCAACCCATCAGGATCCACCTTCGGGCGATCAACGAGGCGAAGGCTACAATATCTGCCTCCGCACCTCTTTCCAACCCTGGCTGGTCTGACACCCCGACTATGACCTCCCGGGGACCCGGGTCCAGTTTCACGTGCACCACTTTAGGTGATTACCCTAAAAACCTCCTTCCAGTATTCCTCCAGCTTTGGACAGGACTAAAACATATGAACGTGATTCGCGGGGGCCTCTCAGCAACATTCACACACATCTATACCCGACCCGCCAGTGACAGAGGGAGACCATCCACCTTGCCAGATCAACTTTCACTCTCCCCACCAAACTAGAAATGTTGTACCTAAGGAGCCCCCCCCCCCCCCCCCCAAATCCCGGGCACCCCGCACCCCCAGCTATCTAAAGTGAGTCCCTGCCCTACGGAATGGCAGCCCCCTACCCCTGGCCGAGACACCACAAAATATTCAATACTCACTCTTGTCGAGGTTTAATTTGTACCCCAAGAAAGACCCAAACACCCAAAGCAGCTCCAATATTCCCCCTATTGACAGACTCGGTTCCGACACGTATAACAGCAAATCATCGACTTACAAGGACACCCTATGCTCTAATCCCCCCTCTGCACTATCCCTTTCCACACCCCCAAACTTCTTAACGTGATGGCCAACGGTTCAATTTCGAGTGCAAACAGCGGGGGGGACAGAGGACATCCCTGCCTCGTCCAACAGTGGAGAGAAAAGTATATCGAGCTGATGTTATTTGTGCGGACACTGGCCCTCGGCTCCTTATACAGTAGCTTTACCCAGTCCACAAACCGTGGTCCAATCCCAAACCGCTCCAGAACTGCCATCAGGTACCCCCATTCCACTCGGTCAAACGCCTTCTCAGCATCCAGTGTCACAACCACCTCTGTTTCCTTCCCCTCCGCCGGTGCCATAATGACGTTCAATACCCTCCTAATGTTTGAAAAGAGCTGCCTCCCTCTCACAAACCCTGTCTGATCCTCACCTATCACCTTCGGGAGGCACTCCTCCATCCAGCCTACCCGCCAGTACCTTCGCCAAAACCTTTGCGTCCACCTTTAAAAGTGATATGGGCCTATACGACCCACACTCCGTTGGATCCTTATCTTTTTTAAGCAACAGGGAAACCGATGCCTGTCCCAAGGTTTGTGGCAACACCCCCTTCCCTATCGCCTCTTCAAACATCCCCACCATCAGCAGTACCAGCTTATCCTTGAATTTTTTATAATATTCCACGGAAACCCATCCGGCCTTGCTACCTTCCCCGATTGCATCCTCTCAATCGCATTTTTTATTTCCTGCTCCACTATCACCTCCTCTAACGTCGCCCTGTCCCCCTCCCCTAACCTTGGGTACTCCAACCCATCTAGAAATTCCTGCATCTCCCGGCCTCCTCCAGGCGGCTCTGACCTGTACAACCTCTTATAGAATTCCTTAAAGACCTTGTTAATCAGATCCGGAGCAACCACCAACCCTGACCCACCAACATACCTTCTCTCTATTCTCATAAACTGCACCCCTTGCTCGCCTCAGTTGTCTCACCGCCTCCCTGGTAGACAGTCGGTCGAAGCTCGCCTGAAGTTCCTTCCTCTTTTCCAGCTTCGCTGGGTCCCCATCTTCTGCATAACTCCTGTCTATCTCCAGCATCTCATCTATTATCCTCTGACACCCAACCTCCCCTCTTTGTCTAGCCTTGAACAAGATCACCTCACCCCTCACCACCGCCTTTTTGAGCCTCCCAAACAACCGCCTACGACACCTCACCCGTACAGTTAAAACCTACATATTTCTCAATTACTTTTTCAATTTTGTCACAGAACCCTCGGTCCCCCAACAGTCCCACATCGAACTTCCACCCTGGTCTCTGTACGACCCACTTCTCCAGTACCATATGCACCCAATGCGGAGCATGATCTGATATTGTAATTGCCGCATACGGAGACCCCTTAATCCCAGCCAGCAGCACCTTCCCCACCATGAAAAGTCGATCCGCGAGTACATCTTATGGACCGCTGAGAAAAACCGAGTAGTCCCGCTCCCTCGGGTGCAGAAACCTCCCAAGGATCCACCCCTCCCATTTCTTCCATTAGCCCAGCCAACGTCTTCACCCCCCGCCCCCCCCCCCCCCCAACACCTGGACCAGCGAGCACGGCCGTGGCCTGTCGAAGCTTGGCTCCTGCACCAAGTTCCAGCCACACTATCAGTTCGTGTGAATCCAAGTCGGGGATGGCCCCACACACCTTCTTGGCGAATCCTACATCATCCCAATTGGGACCGTTTACACTTACCAGCGCCACTAGCCTCCCCTCCAGCGCCCCTGTCACAATCACATACCTACCCCCCCTGATCTGCAACCATCTGGAAGCATACCCTTTTCCTGACCATTACCGCTATCCCTCGATCCCTTCCGTCAAATCCAGAGTGAAACACCTGACTAACCCAGCCCTTTTTAAGTCTTACTTGATCCTTCACCCTCAAGTGCGGCTCCTGCAGGGCAGCACTGTGGCGCAGTGGATTAGCACTGCTGCCTCACGGCGCCGAGGTCCCGGGTTTGATCCCGGCCCTGGGTCACTGTCCGTGTGGAGTTTGCTCATTCTCCCCGTGTTTGCGTGGGTTTCGCCCCCACAACCCAAAGATGTGCAGGGTAGGTGGATTGGCCACGCTAAATTGCCCCTTCATTGGAAAAAAATGAATTGGGTACTCTAAATTTATTTTTTAAAAAACAAAAAAAAGTGAGTCTCCTGCAGCATTGCTACATCGGCCTTCTAACTTTTAAGATGCACAAGCAGCCTTGACCTCTTGACCGGACCTCCCAACCCCCTCACGTGACTATCCTAACCGGGGATCTCACCCTCCCCTTTTTTATCCACCATCATCATCATACCACCTAGCCCCGCCCCATGAGCCTGACCCACCCCAATCCATTATTATCAAAACCCCTCCCAGAACCCCCCCCCCCCTCTGCACTTCCCCTCGAAAAACTGACTCCCAATATCGATCCATTCCCCCCCCGCCCTATCTCACCTCTTAGGCCCATCGAAACCTGCGCACCAGGCTCCAATATTCGCAGCACCCCCCCCCCCCCCCCCCCCCCCAATTCACTAGCCAACTTTAGACCGGATTTTAAACCTCCTAATAATATACTTCAAGAGGGAGCCACCCAACGTGCGACCTCCCCTCTACATGCTGCCACCGGAAGTCACTAAGTGCTATATTTAACCGCTTCTTGAAAACATACAATATTTTGGCCTCAACTCCTATCTATGGTAATGAATTCCACAGGCTCACCACTCCATGTGTGAAGAAATATCTGCTCATCTCTGTCCTAAATGGTCTACCCCGTATCCTCAGACTGTGACCCCTGGTTCTGGACAACCCCACCATCGGAAACATCCTTCCTGCATCTACCCTGTGTAGTCGTTCTAGAATTTTCTACGTTTCTATGAGAATCCCCCCCCCCTCATTAATCTCTCCTCAGACGTCAGTCCGGCCATCCCAGTCCCGGTAAACCTTTGCTGCACTCCCTCTGGAGCAAGAACATCCTTCCTCAGATAAGGAGACCAAAACTGCGCACAATACTCCAGGTGTGGTCGCTCCAAGGCCCTGTATAATGGGCTACCCTCACAACAGAAATGGTCCGGACGCAGTCGAGGTATATTCCCTTAAACGGAAAAAGTAGGGCCAACAAATCCAGAGTTCCCTGGATGAAAAAGTAGATAGAAATTAACGTAAGGAAGAAAAAGTTGGCTTATGGCTTGCGTCAGGTAGAAAATATAGATGAGGCGGGTGGCTAACACTACTGCCTCACGGCGCCGAGATCCCAGGTTCGATCCCAGCCCCAGGTCACCGTCCCCGTGGAGTTGGCACATTCTCCCCGTGTCCATGGGGGTGTGTCCCTCACAACACAAAAAATGTGCAGGATAGGTGGACTGGCCATGTTAAATTGCCCCTTAATTGGAAATAATATATAAAGTTAAGAAGTAAGAGGAATACAGGAGTAGCAGAGAGGGGAGGATAAAGCACATTAGAGAAGCAAAGAGGGGTTATGAGAAAAGACTGGCAGCCAACATAAAAGGGAATCCCAAAGTCTTATATAGGCATGTAAATTCTAAAAGGTGGCAAATGGTGTAGGCCCGATTAGGGGCCTTAAAAATAAATTTACACATGGAGGCCTGGCTGAGGTATTAAATTAATACTTTGCATCAGTCTTTGTCAAAGAGGGAGGTAAGTGAAGTTGCCACACAGTTCCAGATGACCAACGGCCCCCTTTGACTGGGAGAGCTGACTGGTGGTGATTTAACCCGAGGATTACCACATCTCAGGTAAGGGTCAAGTTTGAGAAAACGGGAACTTCATGAATAATCGCAGCTGGTACGGGAATTGAACCGGCGCTGTTGGCCTCACTCTGCATCACGAACCAGCAGCCCAGCCAACTGAGCTAAACCAGCCCTCAAGGAGCTGGATGCTACCCAGGCCACGGGGCAAACTCCTTCAATTGAAGGCTTCAAAATTGAGAACAGAGGAAACGTTGGATAAACTGTCGGTGCTGAAAATGGACAAGGGCACCGGGGACCAGATGAAGTAAACCTTTTGTTTTTAAATTTAGAGTACCCAAATTTTTTCCCCCCCAGTTAAGGGGCAATTTAGAATGGCCAATCGACCTACCGTGCACATCTTTGGAGTTTGTGGGGGTGGGACCCACCCGGACATGGGGAGAATGTGCAAACTCCACACGGACAGTGAGTGACCTGGGGCCAGGATCGAACCCAGGTCCTCGGCACCAGATGAAGCACATCCAAGGGTATCAAAGGAAACGAGAATGGAAATTGCAGGGGCACTGGCCATAACTTTGCAGTCTAGGACTGAAGAATTACAAAGATTACGCCCTTGTTCAAAAAAAGGTTGTATGCACAAGTCCCAGCAATTACAGACCAGTCAGCTCAATATAGTAGTGGACTAGTTTCTAGAAGCAATTATTTGGGATAGAACTAGTAGTCACATGGAAAAATATGGCGTGAACAGTAAGAGCTGGCATGGAATTCTAAAGGGTAAATGGCATTGAACTAACTTGCAGGAGTCTTTTGAAAAGGTAACAGAAAGGGTCGAGGAGGGCAATGCTGTTGATGTGGTGGTACATGGACATTCACAAGACATTCAATATGGTGCCACACAGCAGACTTTGCCAGAAGTTATAGCTCGTGGAATAAAGGGGACCGTAGCAAAATGGTTGACGAATAGGCAGCAGAGAGTAATGGTCAATGGGTATTTTTCAGGATGGAGGAAGGTTTGTACTGGTGGTTCCCCAGGGGTCAGTATTAGGGCCGTTGCTTTTCCCGATATAAATTAATGATCTTGCTGGGCAGGGGACAATTTCATAGTTTGTGGTTGACACAAAACTTGGAAGTTTTGTAAACCGAAGAGGACAGTGTAGAACTTCAAAAGGACATAGACAAGTTGGTGAAGTGGGCAGACAGGTGGCAGATAAAGTCCATGTGGAGAAATGTGAGGTGATGCATTTTGGTGGGAAGAAAAAGCGGACATAATGTGAAATGAAGGGCAAAATTCTTAAAGGGGTGCAGGAGCAGAAGGACCTGTGTGTGTGCACAGAGATCATTGAAGGTGGCAGGACAGGTGGAGAGAGCAGCGGTATTCTGGGCTTTATTAATAGGGGCTGGTTTAGCTTAGTTGGCTGGACAGTTGGTTCGAAATGCAGAGCAAGGCCAACATCGTGGTTCAATTTCTGTACTGCCTGAGGTTATTCATGAAGGGCCTGCCTTCTCAACCTTGCTCATCGCCAGAGGTTTGGTGTCACCACCAGTCAGCTCTCCCCCTTAAAAGGGGAAAGCAGTCTATGGTCATCTGGGACTATGGTGGCTTTACTTTATTAACAGGGATATAGCGTACAAGAGCAAGGAGGTTATGCTGAACTTGTGCAAGAACTCAGTTGGAACATTGTGTAGTTCTGGGGACCACTCCACAGGAAGGGTGTGAACGTTTTGAAGAGAGCACAGAAGAGGTTTACAAGGATGGTTCCAGGGATGAGAAACTTCAGTTATGGGGATAGATTGGAGAGGTTGGGACTGTTCTCCTTGGAGAGAAGGCAGCCGAGAGGGGATTTGATAGAGATGTTCCAAATCATGTAGGGGGGGGGGGGGGTCTAGACAGAGTGGACAGGGAGAAACTGTTCCGACTTCGTGATAGGATCGGGAACGAGAGGGCGCAGATGGGAAGTGATTTGTAAAAGAAGCCAATGTGATTTGAGAAAAACCCTTTTTCACACAGCGAGTGGTTGGGGTCTGGAATGCACTGTCTGGGAGTGTGGTAGAGGCAGGTTCAATCGGGGCGTCCGAGAGGGCGATGGGCGATTATCTGAATAGAAACAATGTGCATGGAGGGGGGGGGGGGGGGGGGTGATGGGGGAAAAAGCAGGGGAGGGGCACTATGTAACGTTGTTTGGAGAGACGGTGCAGACAGGATGGGCCAAACTGCTGGATTGGATTGGATTTGTTTATTGTCACGTGTACCGAGGTACAGTGAAAAGTATTTTTCTGCAAGCAGCTCAACAGATCATTAGAAAAGGGGATTAAACAAAATTCAAGAAAATACATGAGAATACATAATAGGGCAACACAAGATATGTGACACAAGGGGCTCCCTTCTGTTCCATAGCAATTGTGTAATTCTATGATCTGTGGACAAGCTGGGGGAGGTGTGAAGCAGGGATGTAAAGGGGAAAACAAATGGGGGGGGTAAAGGGGAAAGCGAATGGGGGGTAAAGGGAGGTGCAAATGGGGGGTGCAAAATGGGGGGGTAAAGGGGGGTGCAAAATGGGGGTAAAGGGGGCGCGAATGGGGGTAAAGGGGGCGCAAATGGGGGTAAAGGGGGCGCAAATGGGGGTAAAGGGGGCGCAAATGGGGTAAAGGGGGCGCAAATGGGGTAAAGGGGGCGCAAATGGGGGTAAAGGGGGATGCGAATGGGGGTAAAGGGGGATGCGAATGGGGGTAAAGGGGGCGCAAATGGTGGTAAAGGGGTAAGCGAATGGGGGTAAAGGGGTAAGCGAATGGGGGTAAAGGGGTAAGCGAATGGGGGTAAAGGGGTAAGCAAATGGGGGTAAAGGGGTAAGCAAATGGGGGTAATGGGGTAAGCGAATGGAGGGTAAAGGGGTAAGCGAATGGAGGGTAAAGGGGTAAGCGAATGGGGGGCAAAGGGGGATGCGAATGGGGGTAAAGGGGAAAGCGAATGGGGTAAAGGGGAAAGCGAATGGGGTAAAGGGGAAAGCGAATGGGGTAAAGGGGAAAGCGAATGGGGTAAAGGGGAAAGCAAATGGGGGTAAAGGGGGATGCGAATGGGGTAATGGGGAAAGCAAATGGGGGTAAAGGGGAAAGCGAATGGGGGTAAAGGGGAAAGTGAATGGGGTAAAGGGGGATGCGAATGGGGGTAATGGGGAAAGCGAATGGGGGTAAAGGGGAAAGCGAATGGGGGTAATGGGGAAAGCGAATGGGGGTAAAGGGGAAAGCGAATGGGGGTAATGGGGAAAGCGAATGGGGGTAAAGGGGAAAGCGAATGTGGGTAAGTGAATGGGGGTAAAGATGGGGTATTGAATGGGGGTAATGGGAGAGGACACACTGCGCATCCCTCCCTGCGCTGCCGCAGCCTCACCTTCACTTTAATCAACATGCTGGTTGCTGTTACTCTGCCGCCGCCGTCTCCTCTCGTCCGGCTTGACCCCCGCTGGACACAAACGCATCCGGGGTCACGCCGCCGGAGGGGTAGCCAATCAGCGCTGATTTCCCCTCCCTCCACCCCCCCCGGCCCGGCGGCCGCGGCATCACATCCGGTAAACCCGCCAGCCAATCAGGATGTGGCCGGGAGTTGTAGTCAGGGCGGGTGAGGAGGGGGGACTACATTTCCCAGCAGACGTTGTGGGGGAAGGGGGGGGACGTGACGACGGGAAGAGGGGCGGGGCCGGCTCGGTCTCGACTGCCTGTGGGGAGGGCGCGCGTGCGCACACACACACATTCCTTTTCCCCTCGCCCCCGCCGGGAAGCTGATCCGTGTCGTGCGCGCGAGCGAGCGAGCGAGGCCGCCCCCTCCCGAAACCCCAGCCCGCCCGCCACGTGACGCCTGCCCACTGCTAACGGTCGAGCATTCCAAGATCACGTGGGGAGGGAGGGATAGAGCCACCTGCGGGAGTGGTGGACACCAGACGGGGAGGTCACGTGACGACAACCAGCTCCCCTCCCCCCCCACCCATCCTCCATCAGTCAAGAGTGGCGACAAGGAGAGAAGACCGCCGCGGGGGGGATGCCTCGAATCGACAATGACGTCAAGCTGGACTTCAAGGACGTCCTGCTGCGGCCCAAACGGAGCACGCTGAAGAGCCGCAGCGAGGTACGCGGCGAAGGATGGCCCGACCTCTCCTCCCCGGCTGGCGCCCCGCGGGGGGACACCGGAGGACCTCCAGGCGGAAACCGGGCGAGGCGGAGTGGCAACTCGTAACGGTGGGCTGGTGGCCGCACCCGGTACGCGGGAGAGGCCAGCCCGTCTCCCCCCTGGCCGTGGCGTTCCTTTTTGATTCCTCCGCGGGCACCCTGGCAGACCCGTCCCAGTGCCAGAGTACCCCCCCCCCTCGCACCCTCCCCCCTCCGCAGGACCAACCAGCCGAATGGCCTCCTCCTTCGCCGTAAAAATTCTGTGATTTACCCCCCCCTCCAACATTGTGTAAAAGATACCGGCTCGGCCTCAGCTAGAATACATAGAACATACAGTGCAGAAGGAGGCCATTCGGCCCATAGAGTCTGCACCGACCCACTTAAACCCTCACTTCCACCCTATCCCCGTAACCCAATAACCCCTCCCAACCTTTTTGGTCACTAAGGGCAATTTATCATGGCCAATCCACCTAACCCGCACGTCTTTGGGCTGTGGGAGGAAACCGGAGCACCCGGAGGAAACCCACGCACACACGGGGAGAACGTTCAGACTCCGCACAGACAGTGACCCAGCGGGGAATGGAACCTGGGACCCTGAAGCTGTGAAGCCACAGTGCTGTTCGCTTGTGCTACCAGGCTGCCCCTGTGTTACAGCGTCCAGTTTCCGGGGGCCATTCTTTAGGGAGGACGTAAAGTCATGAGAAAGAGAGAGATCATAGAATCATTACGGTGCAGAAGGAGGCCATTCAGCCTGTCAAGTCTTCACCCTTCGGACGACCACCCTACCTGGACTCAATCCCCCCGCATTATTCCTGCAACCCCGCCCCGAGGGGCAATTTTAGCGTGGCTGTGTGGAGTTTGCACATTGTCCACGTGTCTGCATGGGTCTCACCCCCACAACCCAAAAGGATGTACAGGGTAGGTGGATTGGCCACACTAAATTGCCCCTTAATTGGGAAAAAAAAAAATTGGGTATTCTAAAGAAAATTTTAAAAGGAAGAATGTGAACGGCTGGGGGGCGGGGGGCATGCAGAGAACTGGCACTAGGTGCATTGCTCACCTGGCAACCCAGTACAGACCATCGTGAGCCCAAGGTCTCGCTCCATGCCCTAACCATTTTGTGACCACTCATGTACTTCACCTCATGTTGGCGAGGGAGCAGGGTGGCTCTCTACGGGGAGATAGTGGCATTATCACTGGATGACCAATCCAGAGACCTAAACTGATGCTGGGGGGGGCCGGGTTCGAATCCCTCCACGGCAGATCAATTCAACAATCCGGAGGCTGTCCAGAGAAGGTTCACTTGGTTGATCCCGGGTACGGGGCCTGTCCTCCTTGGAGTTTAGACGAATGAGAGGCGACCTTATTGAGACAGACAGGATTCTCAGGGGGCTCGACAGGGTCGATGCTGAGAGGATGTTTCCTCTTGTGGGAGAGTCTAGGACCAGAGGGCAGAATCTCAGAGTAAGGGGGCCGCCCCATTTCAGACAGAGATGAGGAGGAATTTCCCCTCTCGGAGGGTGGGGAATGTGTGGAATTCTTTCCCGCAGAGAGCTGGAGAGGCTGGGCCGTTAAGAATGTTCAAGGCCGAGACAGACAGATTTTTAATCAGTGAGGGAATCGAGGGTTTATGGGGGTAAGGCGGGGAAAGTGGAGTTGGGGATTATCACATCAGATCAGTCACGATCTCATTGAAACGGTGGAGCAAATGCGATGGGCCGAATGGCCTACTTCTGCTCCTACATTTTGTGGTCGGAAAGTCTAATGGTGACCGTGAATGTTGGAAAAACATCTTTACTCGGTCTGGCCTACCTGTGGCTCCAGAGTCCTACTCTTGACTTAACTGCCCCCCCCCCCCCCCCCCCCCTCTCTGAAATGGCTGAGCGAGCTCACTCCGTTCATGGGGAAATTGGGCCTGGACAACAAATGCAAGCAAGCAAGCACCTTCCCGACGGGTGGGGAGCTGTGGACGCGTGCCCTCGCCACAGCGCCGTCTTGCGTGGTTGAACCTATCAGAATGCTGTGGGAAGGTGTTTCCCTTTTGATTTTCCTTGTTGACCCGAGTTTGCATTTTCTCTCCCCCCCCCTCAACCTTTCTTTCCCCCAACTCCCTCCCCAGGTGGACCTGCTGCGATCGTTCACGTTCCGGAACTCCAAACAGTCGTACAGCGGCATTCCCATCGTCGCAGCCAACATGGACACAGTGGGGACGTTCGAGATGGCGAGAGTGCTCAGCAAGGTGCGTTTGCCAGAACAGACAAAGTAAGAGCCCTTTGAGGCCGGCTCGGCCATTCGATAGGATCGTTGGATGATCTGTTTGCAATTCAAATTCCACATTCTCCATCTACCACCCCGATAACCTTTGATCCCCTTGCCTAACAAGAATCTATTTATCCCCTACCTTAAAAACATTCAATGACCAGCCCCCGCCTTCTGAGGCAGGGAGTCCCGAAGTCGAACAACCCTCTGAGAGACATAATTTCTCCTCATCCCTGTCCTCTACCCCTTAATTTTAAAACATTGCCCTCTCCCAGTTCTGCACTCGCCCGCATGAGGAAACATCCTTTTGTTATGGGCCAGGGTTTAACAACTTCAAAGCATATTATGGAGTCCACCTGACCTGCAACCTTTATGTTGAATTTGGTTACGACGAAATTAAAATGAAAATCGCTTATTGTCACAAGTAGGCTTCAAAGGAAGTTACTGTGAAAAGCCCCTAGTCGCCACATTCGGGCGCCTGTTCGGGGAGGCTGGTACGGGAATTGAACCCTGCTGCTGGCCTGCCTGGGTCTGCTTTAAAAGCCAGCGATTTAGCCCAGTGTGCTAAACCAGCCCCTGCCTTTCAGGTGTTATTCAACGGACTTCTTAGGTGCTTTTAATCAAAAAAACAAGTTTTATTCTAAGAATTTAGTTAACATTTGTATAAACACACACAGTAAGAATTATCATCAACTACCAACATAGCAACCCTCACACAGCTACAGTAATCTATGTACAACCCTTAATGAATTCCCCCTTAACTGTTCCAATTCAATACAAAATCCAAGTAAAACCAGAAACCCCTTTTAAAGGTGTGGCCCAGCTCACAGCACTCTTACTGGGATTAGACTTGTTAGTGATACTCTGTTCCCCTCTTCAAACAGCAGGCTTGAATTCCTTCCAGAAAGCAATTGTCTCTTTTAAGTTATCAAGTAGTCCGGAAACAGCTTTTAAAATTAAGATAGAGGAACATTTATTTTAACCTGTGCAGTTCAAACCAGTCCAAAACTCAAAGTGAAAGTAAAACTCGGAGCCACAGCCCAGCTCCACCCACATAATGACATCACTGAAGCCATGTGATAAGACAAAAACATTTCTTAAAGGGACACTTTCCACGTCCACCTTGTCGAGACCGTTGGGGATCTTATTTACTTCAGTCAAGTCACTGCTCTCTCACTCTTCTGAGCTTCAGCCTTACTCAAACGTTTTACCCCAGGTGCCATTATTTGCGAGATGAACAAAGAACAACACTGGTTCACAGTTTAACACAATTTTATTCACAATTCCCTTACTCAAAAAAATATGACTGAGACTCACAGCTGAGCTTTGGGTTTTACCCGCACTTAGTAACGGAGGCTGGCAGGCTTCGATCACTCGATGTGGATGTCTTCTCTGGGTTCGAAACCCAGGGCCCTTTCTTCCTGCGATGGTTGTGCCTGGGGGAGTCCCAGGTTATCACTGAGGATCTGTACGATGTTCCTTTCTTTATGCTGGTCTGCTAGAGTCATTGGTATACGCCGACCACCGGTCATTGTCCCATCCAGACCCCAACTGGTGAATGGGAAAGACAGGATACTCCTGTTTATTGATGGTGATTCAATCAAGACCCATTGTCCTCTGAAACTCCCCTTTGTCTGACCAGCCATCAGCTCATTATGGAGTCTGATGGCTTCTTTTGTCTGTTCTTCGTTCTGCTGCAAAGTTGATCACCTGTGTCTGGATGTTTGTCACATATTCATGGCACGGTCTTGTCCTTTGGAGTGGGTAATCACAAAGCCCATGTAGCGATAACATGTTTATGCACTGACTTGAGTGCTCTTGCAGAGGGCCTGTGTCGACTCCAGTAGGGCCTCATGTGGCCGTTTCTGTTCCTGGCCTGTGTGTATCTTCTCAGCCTGTTTCCTGTACCACACACGCATCCCAGGTACCCATCTTGTTAAACCTCCACTGAACCGCCTCCTATGCATTTACATCCTTCCCTAAATAAGGAGACCAGAACCTCGGACGGTATTCGAGATGCTCTCTCGCCAATGCCCCGTTTAACAGCAGCGTAACAACCTTAATTTTATGTTCGATCCCTCTCATAATAAAGGACAGCATTCCATTGGCCTTCTTAGATATGTACACACGCACACAGCTCGGAGGAAGCCTGTTCAACCCATCCTGCGAGTGCCGGCTCTCCGAGAATGGTGTTCAGTGTCGCCCCCCTACCCTCCTTGCTGCACTTTGCTTAGGACCCTGCCATGATGTTGAATAATCCTGGACGAATGATCAAGAGGCAAGAGTTTATAATCCCAACCAGGCAGTGAACATAGAACAGTACAGCACAGAACAGGCCCTTCGGCCCTCGATGTTGTGCCGAGCAATGATCACCCTACTCAAACCCACGTAACCACCCTATACCTGTAACCCAACAACCCCCCCCTTAACCTTACTTTTAGGACACTACGGGCAATTTAGCATGGCCAATCCACCTAACCCGCACATCTTTGGACTGTGGGAGGAAACCGGAGCACCCGGAGGAAACCCACGCACACACGGGGAGGACGTGCAGACTCCGCACAGACAGTGACCCAGCCAGGAACTGAACCTGGGACCCTGGAGCTGTGAAGCATTTATGCTAACCACCATGCTACCGTGCTGCCCCAGTGATTCATCAAATAAATTAGGAGATTGAAGGAAAAATAAATTTAGTGTTGGTGATGTTTTTTTTCAATTCTTTCAGTGACACTGGCAATGCCCACCCCTAATTGCCCCCTTGAACTGAGTGTATGCTCAATTAGCCATTTCAGAGAGAGGGGCAGTTACCAGGGGCTGGTTTAGCACAGTGGGCTAAACAGCTGGTTTGTGATGCAGAACAAGGCCAGCAGCCCGGTTTCAATTCCTGTACCGGCCTCCCCGAACAGGCTCCGGAATGTGGCAACTAGGGGCTTTTCATTGAAGTCTACTTGTGACAATAAGCGATTATTATTATTAAGAGTCACCCACATCCCTGAGGGGCGGGGAGGGGGAGGATTTGGAATTACATGCAGGCCAGTCCGGGTAAGGACGGCAGATTTCCCCTTTCCTGAAGGGGGAAACATTAGTGTGAACCAGATTGTTTTTGTTTTAAACCACAATCGATGTTAGTCGTCACGGTCATCATTACTGAGATTAGCGCCATATAATTCCAAATTCAGTTGAATTTAAACCCCTCGCCCCTGCCTCCACTCCCTCAACAATAAGTGCCAGTCTATTCTGTAAGCTGTTTTAACTTGAACGTTAAGCCTTAAACACCTCTCGTCTGCCTCCTCCACTCTCACCTCCTACATGTGCAAGGACTCTGTGTACCTGTCCGTCACTAAGACTGAAACCTGACATCCGGCAGCTTCTGCCGTTTCCCTCTCTCCCACCCAGCTCGCCCTATCAATGCCTTGGTGTATAAGTATCTCACACATTTTCCAATCCTATCATGGTCTCGAACTTCCACTTCCTGGCACCCACTGGCCCACCAGAGATGAAGGTGGAAATTTTGCTCCTTCGGCACAGACTGCGGCTGAGATGGAAAAACCAGAGCGCCAGAGCGCAGCGGCTCCCCAGCTGTAGAGCCGTGTTTTCTCTCCAGATTCTCTGGCACCCTCTGTGCTATGAATACAGAAGTGTGGTCTTCGTTGCCAGGCGGGTGGCAATGCCTGGGCATGTTCCTCTGCCCCCCCCCCCACACCCAGGCCTCTGGAGGCTACACTAAGTAAGTGCCCCCTGCAGGTTCCCCCTGACTTCTTCACATTTTTAATTACCTGTTGTCAGCTTAATGTCAGGGGAGGGAATGTATAGAACATAGAACATTACAGCGCAGTACAGGCCCTTCGGCCCTCGATGTTGCGCAGACCTGTGAAACCCCTCTAAATGCCCTCTACACTATTCCCTTATCGTCCATATGCCTATCCAATGACCATTTGAATGCGTTTAGTGTTGGCGAGTCCACTACTGTTGCAGGCAGGGCATTCCACACCCTTACTACTCTCTGAGTAAAGAACCTGGGCGCAATTCTCCCAAAGGGAGACAAACAGCCGACGCCAGAGTGAAACCCGGAGTGTTTCACTCTGGCGTCGGAGGCCGCTCCTTGCCCCCTATTCCCGGCGCCAACCCGCGCATGCACAGTTGCCGTCTTCCCCTCCCCTGCCCCGCAAGACATGGCGGCTTGATCGTGCGGGGCGGCGGAGGGAAAAGAGTGCGTCTTTTAGAGACGCCGGCCCGACGATCGGTGGGCACACGAGCACACCCGTGGTGCTCGATCCTGCCTCCGCCCCCCCACAGGCCCCACACACACCGGTCGCGCGATGTTCACGCCGGCAGCGACCAGGTGTGGTTGGCGCCGGCGTGAACCGGTCGGGTTCGGCAGGCCGCTCGGCCCATCCGGGCCGGAGAGTCGCCGTGAGAAACGGCGAGCGACGATTCTCCGAGCGGCCTGTCGCAAAACGCGACACGCCATTTTGGGGGGTGTGGGAGAATTGTGGAGGGTGCCAGGGCGGCGTGGCGTGATTCGCCCGGCCCTCCCGCAATTCTCCCACCTGGCGTGGGGTGCGGAGAATCGTGCCACCTACCTCTGACATCTGTCCTATATCTATCTCCCCTCAATTTAAAGCTATGTCCCCTCGTGCTGGACATCATCATCCAAGGAAAAAGGCTCTCACTGTCCACTCTATCTAACCCTCTGATCATCTTGTATGCCTCAATTAAGCCACCTCTTAACCTTCTTCTCTCTAACGAAAACAGCCTCAAGTCCTTCAGCCTTTCCTCATAAGATCTTCCCTCCATACCAGGCAACATCCTAGTATGGCAGGAGAGCCTGCTAATTATATTCAAGTGTATTTAAATTAGCCCCCACCCCGAACCACATTCCATCACGAGTAAGGGACATTGGGATAATTGGAAAATGAGATGTCGCTGGTGAGGGTCTAGTTTTCCGATGCTCATGAGATTTTGTGCCCACGTCGCAGTTTGTGTCCACAGCGGAAACGGATGTAAAATTGCCCCAAATATCTCCTGATGTGGCTCGATTGTCGAATCATGTTTTTTGAAAAATAAATTTAGAGTGCCCAATTCATTTTTTCCAATTAAGGGGCAAATTAGCATGGCCAATTCACCTACCCTGCACATCTTTGGGTTGTGGGGGCGAAACCCACGCAGACACAGGGAGAATGTGCAAACTCCACACGGACAGTGACCCAGAGCCGGGATCGAACCCGGGACCTCGGCGCCGTGAGGCAGCAGGGCTAACCACTGCGTCACCGTGCTGCCCCGTCGGATCATGTTTGATGGTCTCTCCCGCGGGTCCCCTCAGGAGGTTTAACTTTGCTGAAGGTGTGAATGATCACTGGGATCTCCTTTTGTGCTTGAAGCGGGCCCTGACTGACCTCCTCTCACCCCACCCCTGGTGCTGCTTGTTTCCTCTTGCAGTTCTCACTCTTCACTGCCGTCCACAAGCACTACACATTGGAGCAATGGAAGGAGTTTGCTGTCAATAATCCGGACTGTTTGCAGGTAAGGTGGGGGGGGGGGGGGGGGGGGGAGTGAGGGTCAAGGGTGGGTTTAGTTCAGGGTTCAGAACCGGTAGAGGAAACACCGGAGAGCGTGGGGGGGGGGGGGGGGGGGGGGGCTGCGTTGTAGGGCGTCAGGTGGCAAAGCAGGTGAGTGTTGAGGACAGGGTGGGGTTCAGAGAAACGAGAGAGAGTGCGCAAGAGGAACATCAAAAGCAAGCAGCTGGGGTTCGGGAGGAGGAATCGGAATTGGAAGGTGCGGGTCCGAGGTGGGTAGAGATAAACGAAGGGAAAGGGAAAATGCTGGAAAATCTCAGAAAGTCTGGCAGCACCTGATAAATGAAGGGATCTCAGAGCACAAATGCACCAGTCGCCACAGGCTGGGGCAAGGCCATATTAAACAGAAAAGCAAACCAAGAAAATCTTTTTATTGGGATGGAATTGAAAAGTATGGAAGATATGCTGAACCCGTTACAAGCCTTGGTCAGACCGCACTTTGAGCACATGACTGTACGAATGAGGAGTAGGTGTTTCGGCCACTCGGCCCCTCCAGCCTGCTCCGCTGGGAGTGGAATAAGTACATCCCCCTCATTTCAACCACCTCCCTACCCTGAGGAGGTGCCAGGACTGGGGGGGGGGTTGCTCTCTCCCAAGTGCTGACAAAGCCAGCTGCCCTCCTCCTCTCTTCCTTCGAGTCAGAGGTTGGGGGCTTGACCCGACAACCCACCCCCAAGGCTCCATAGACCAGGGCTCGACAATCCAGGGTCAACACTCCCATATCTAATATTCTTTATTGCCATTAGTAGCGTACAAAGGTATACAAGGGATCGCGGCTGATTTGGTTGTAACCTCAGCCCCACATTCGCACAGACCCCCCCGGATAACCTTTCATCCTCCCTCACCTTGTTAATCAAGAATCCATCCAGCTCTGTCTTAAAAATATTTAGAAACTTCCACCACCCTTTCAAAAACTCTGCTTCCACCGCCCTTTGAGGAAGAGAGTTCCAAAGACTCACCGCCCTCTGAGAGAAAATATTTCTCCTCCATCTCCGTTTTAAATGGACGACCCCATATTGTGAAACATGCCCCCCCCCCCCCCCCCCCAGTTCTAGATTCTCCCAGAAGAGGAATCATAGAATGTACAGTGCAGAAGGAGGCCATTTGGCCCATCGAGTCTGCACCGGCCCTTGCAAAGACCACCCCACTTAAGCCCATGCCCTCTACCCTATCCCCGTAACCCAGAAACCCCTCCTGCCGTTTCTGGACACTAAGGGGCAATTTAGCATGGCCAGTCCACCTAACCCGCACGTCTTTGGACTGTGGGAGGAAACCGGAGCACCCGGAGGAAACCCACGCACACACGGGGAGAACGTGCAGACTCCGCACAGGCGGTGACCCAAGTCGGGAATCGAACCTGGGACCCTGGAGCTGTGAAGCCACTGTGCTACCGTGCTGCCCTACTTTCCGCTACTATTTTTATTTTTGTATTAGCTTTCCTAATATACTCGCTGTACCTGCGTGGTAGCCTTTTGCGATCTGTGAGCTGGGACACCCATGTCATCCCCTCTGCGTCTCAGCAGTCTCTGGCCACGTTCGCACGGCCAAGCCAGACCTCCTCATCATCTCTCTCTCTCTCTCTCTCTCTCTCTCCGTTTCCCACAGAACATAGCAGCGAGCGCCGGCATTGGCCCCAAGGACCTGGAGAAGCTGACGGCAATTCTGGAGCTCCTACCGGACATTCATTACATCTGCCTGGACGTCGCCAACGGATACTCGGAACACTTTGTGGAGTTTGTGAAAGACGTGAGGAAGAGATTTCCGGATCACACCATCATGGTAAGCGGGGTGGTGGTGGGGGGGCGGGGGATTATTTGGTGGTGGTGCAATGGGAAATGTCACGACTTCTTGTGGTGACTTTTGCCGTTTCAGAACTTTCCAAATGCTTGGCAGCCAATCGGGTGATAGCCGATGTGGGCGCAGCAAGACCCCAAGGGCAGCAACCCGAAGTCGATCGGTTAATTGTTTTGTTTTTAGTGGGAACTCTATTCACCCCACCCACCCATCGCTCTCCTTGCAGTGGTGGCCGTAGGATCTATATCTTTTGCCCCTGACAGAGCAGCTTGGTTTGACCTCTCGTCCGAGATGTGGGGGCAGTACCGCTAGCGCCGGGCTCCCTCGTTGCTGGCAACCGGGGTGTTGACCCTGGATTGTCGAGCCCTGGTCTATGGAGCCTTGGGGGTGGGTTGTCGGGTCGAGCCCCCAACCTCGGGGTCGAGCCCCCAACTTCTGACAAGCCAGCTATTTAGCCGACTGTACTAAACCAGCCCCTTTCTATAATAATCACTTATTGTCACAAGTGGACTTCAATGAAGTTACTGTGAAAAGCCCCTCGTCATCACATTCCAGAGGCTGTTCAGGGAGGCCGATATGGGAATTGAACCCACGCTGCTGCCTTATTCTGCATTACAAGCCAGCTATTTAGCCCCCTGTGCTAAACCAGTGTGCTAATCTTCTCAGTTGCCGGAACAAATTGGGGAGGGGGTGGTGGTGGTTAGTCTACCTATAGAAGTTTAGAAAGAACGAGGGAATCTAGAACTGGGGGGGGGGGGGCACACAATTTCAAAATTAGGGGTCGCTTATTTAAGACGGAGGTGAAGTGGAATTTCTTCTTCCGGAGGGTTGTGAATCTTTGGAACTCACTTCCCCAGGGAAGCATGTGTTAAGATCACTAATGCTTTGGGGGGGGGGGGGGGGGGGGGGGAGGATTCTCCCAGTGCCTGCGTGGGCCTCAACCCAAAGATGTGCAAGGGTAGGTGGGTTGGCCACACTAAATTGTCCCTTAATTGGAAAAAAAAAGAATTGGGTACTCTAAATTTAAAAACAAAATCAGTGGAAATAATACAGAATTTGTCTTTTACCTTCAGCAAGTTTATTCTTGATACAGTTCAGTCGGGTGACAAACTCCTTATGGTTTCCCCCTTCTCACCCCACCCACCGACCAATGCAACTCTTCCAGCTGTGTCCATTCATACTCTCTAGGAAGTTGAGCCAATGATCTTCGCCTCTCTTTAACAATGCAATTACCTGAACAATGTAATTGCCAAAGCGTGGGACTTGCTGAAACAGTGGAGGCTTCGGGTCACTGAATACGCTCAAGGCTGAGTTTGAGAGGTTTTTGATCGAGAAGGGAGTCGAAGGTAGTGGGGGGGGGGTGTAGCAGGCAAGAGAGTGGATGGAGTTGAGGCCACGATTGGATGAGCCGTGATCTTACCGAACGGTGGAGCAGGCTGGAGGGGCTGAATGGCCGACTCCTGCTCCTTTTGCTTGTGATCCTGGTCATTTCTGATGAATGGTGGGAACTGTAACTAACTTTGGAGAGGTTTGTCTTCCAGTGACTGGAAAGGTGGCTGAGTGCTCAAGCCCAAGCCCGAGGACCTCCTGGCCTGGGTTGGAGCAGCTGGTTTTAAGCTCCCGCTCCCCATTTCCCTGTTGGGCGAGCAACCGCCCACTTGATAGGGGAATTCCTATTCCTCGAAGCCCGTGAGTGGATTTATTGACGACCCACCACCGTTTGTGGCCACCATAACAGGAACCAATTCGATTGGTGTTGCAGCATCGGCCGGGTCACTGCGCGGCACAGCTCAACAGAGTAACACAATGGGGGCAAAGGCACCATGGGCCGTATGGCCTCCGCGTGCACTGCATGGTACTCAGCACTAGGAAAGCGAGAAATATTAAGCTGGGAACTGGGTGGCACAGTGGGCCCTGCATGGAAACCAGCCCAAAGAGAGGGTTATACCGCTTTAAAACCGCTGGGGAGGGGGCACCTGTCACGCGAGTTTTAACCAGATTGCGGAAATTGGCAGAACATTGGAAACCTCACACCATCCCTGACCGAAATGTTGAGAGACAGACTGGTGTGCGGATTGAACACCGTGACAACTCAAACAGAAGTTATTGGCACAGCCCAATCTTAGAAAAGCCAGCGAAATAGCTCTGTCACAGGAACAAGCAAATCAAAGAGGGCTCAGGAGCGACAAGAGGCATCAGACAGTAATATCCTCCCGTTAGGGGGAGGGACCTTGTGTAAAAGTGACCATTCCTCAACTGAAGGCGGCTGTGTAAATGGTCCAGTCCACAAATCGGAGCTCAGCTCGTGGTGTCAGAGTTGGAGTATCATTTGCGACTGCAGCGTCTCGACCGAGTGAGTTCTAGGCCTTCACGAATGAAACCACCTCAAACAGACAAGCCCGCTGGTTTGGGAACAGGAGGGTTATGCTGTCAGTGCAGCAGGAGGTGTTCCACTGACATATGGTTGAGGCACATCGTTGGGCACAGGGTAGAGGGAGCTTTACTCTGTATCTAACCCCGTGCTGTCCCTGCCCTGGGAGTGTTTGATGGGGACAGTGTAGAGGGAGCTTTACTCTGTATCTAACCCCGTGCTGTACCTGTCCTGGGAGTGTTTGATGGGGACAGTGTAGAGGGAGCTTTGCTCTGTATCTAACCCCGTGCTGTACCTGTCCTGGGAGTGTTTGATGGGGACAATGTAGAGGGAGCTTTACTCTGTATCTAACCCCGTGCTGTATCTGTCCTGGGAGTGTTTGATGGGGACAGTGTAGAGGGAGCTTTACTCTGTATCTAACCCCGTGCTGTCCCTGTCCTGGGAGTGATGGGGACAGTATAAACGGATCATCATCAAAGTGGAGATAAAGCCACTTATCAGTAACTGAAGCTGGTCTCTCTGTCCGATGATGTTTGTTTCTGTTCTCACTGACCTGATTATAAACGGGAAGGAAGCTATTTCACACACGCTGTCCCTGATTATAAACGGGAAGGAAGCTATTTCACACACGCTGTCCCTGATTATAAACGGGAAGGAAGCTATTTCACACACGCTGTCCCAGTTTTCTGCCGGTTTACTTTAAATTCACCTGTTGTAACCTGTCCTTTGGAATTCGTCTCCTGCAGGCTGGGAATGTGGTGACGGGCGAGATGGTGGAGGAGCTGATCCTGGCTGGAGCTGATATCATCAAAGTGGGGATCGGACCAGGTAATTAGCATTGGGAATGTACAGGGGCTGGAACACGAGCATCGTGGAACTGTACGGGATGGGTTAACCAGGATTATGTAACAATATGGGAGGGATGTACCAAGATTGTAGTGCAATATGGGAGGGATGTACCAAGATTGTAGTGCAATATGGGAGGGGTGTACCAGGTTTGTGGTATAGTATGGGTGGGGTGTGCCATGTTTGTGGTGCATCATGGGACAGGCGCACCAGGATTGTGGTTCAGTGTGGATGGGGTGCCCCTGGTTGGTGGTACCAATTAGGACGGGTGTACCAGGATAGCGGGGTTCTGTGGGAGGGGTGAACTGGGAATTTGGGACTATGTGGGAGGGGTGTACCAGGATTGTGATACAGTATGGGAGGGGTGTACCAGGAGTGTGATACAGTATGGGAGGGGTGTACCAGGACTGTGATACAGTATAGGAGGAGTGTACCAGGAGTGTGATACAGTATGGGAGGGGTGTATCAGGACTGTGATACAGTATGGGAGGGGTGTACCAGGAGTGTGATACAGTATGGGAGGGGTGTACCAGGACTGTGATACAGTATAGGAGGAGTGTACCAGGAGTGTGATACAGTATGGGAGGGGTGTACCAGGACTGTGATACAGTATAGGAGGGGTGTACCAGGAGTGTGATACAGTATGGGAGGGGTGTACCAGGACTGTGATACAGTATAGGAGGAGTGTACCAGGAGTGTGATACAGTATGGGAGGGGTGTACCAGGAGTGTGATACAGTATGGGAGGGGTGTACCAGGAGTGTGATACAGTATGGGAGGGGTATACCAGGAGTGTGATACAGTATAGGAGGGGTGTACCAGGAGTGTGATACAGTATGGGAGGGGTGTACCAGGATTGTGATACAGTATGGGAGAGGTGTACCAGGATTGTGGGACTGTACGGGAGGGTGTACCAGGATTGTGGGACTGTACGGGAGGGTGTACCAGGATTGTGGTACTGTCCAGGATGGGTGTACCAAGATTATGGGACTGTACGGCAGGGGTGTATCAGGATTGTGACACTGTATGGGAGGAGTGTACCAGGAGTGCGGGACTGGACGGGAGGGGTGTACCAGGATTGCGTGATTTATGGGAGGTATCGTACCAGGATTTTGGGACTTACGGAAGAGGTGCACCAGGATTGTGGGACTTGCGGAAGAGGTGTACCAGGATTGTGGGACTGTACGGGAGCGTACCAGGATTGTGGGACTGTACGGGAGCGTACCAGGATTGTGGGACTGTACGGGAGCGTACCAGGATTGTGGGACTGTACGGGAGCGTACCAGGATTGTGGGACTGTACGGGAGCGTACCAGGATTGTGGGACTGTACGGGAGCGTACCAGGATTGTGGGACTGTACGGGAGCGTACCAGGATTGTGGGACTGTACGGGAGGGGTGTACCAGGATTGTGGGACTACGGGAGGGGTGTACCAGGATTGTGGGACTGTACGGGAGCGTACCAGGATTGTGGGACTGTACGGGAGCGTACCAGGATTGTGGGACTGTACGGGAGGGGTGTACCAGGATTGTGGGACTGTACGGGAGCGTACCAGGATTGTGGGACAGTATTGGAGCGTACCAGGATTGTGGGACTACGGGAGGGGTGTACCAGGATTGTGGGACTGTACGGGAGCGTACCAGGATTGTGGGACTGTACGGGAGCGTACCAGGATTGTGGGACTGTACGGGAGGGGTGTACCAGGATTGTGGGACTGTACGGGAGCGTACCAGGATTGTGGGACAGTATTGGAGCGTACCAGGATTGTGGGACTGTACGGGAGGAGTGTACCAGGAATGTGGGACAGGACGGCAGCGTACCAGGATTGTGGGACTGTACGGAGGGGTGGGTGGACCAAGATTATGGGACTGTACAATGGGTGTACCAGGATTGTGGGACTGTACGGGAAGGGTGTACCAAGATTGTGGGACTGTGCAGCAGGAGTGTATCAGGATTGTGGGATTTACGGGAGGGGTGTACCAGGATTGTATGAGACTCTGGAGATGAATGGTGAATGGTCCTTTTGTTAATTATAGACTGGAGTTGTTTTTCTCCCACTCTTGAGCAGCTTGTTCCCACAGTGATCTGATTTTCAGAGCTCTGGACCTGGCTGATCTGAATGAACAATCAGCCACAGCAAAACTTGGCTCATTTTCACAAACAGAACAGAGGAGATAATTTATCAACACATTTCTCAGTGGCATTGACTGTGGATGTCCATGTGTGTGTTTCTGTGTCTATGTGCATCTATCTTTGTGTGTGTGTGTTAGTGTGTCTGTATATGCATGTGTTCTTGTTTGTCCTTGTGCGAATGCTTCTTTGATTGCATTTGGATTTATTATCATGTGTACTGAGGTACAGTGAAAAGTATTGTTCTGCGTACAGTCCAGACAGACCATTCCATACATGGAAAACAAAGGACATACAATAAATACACAATGTAAGTACATAGACATCGGATGAAGCATATGGAGTGTAGTGCTACACAGGGAAGATGCATGGAGAGATCAATTCAGTTCATAAGCGGGCCATTCAGGAATCTGGTAGCAGCGGGGAAGAAGCTGCTTTTGAATTTGATAGTGTGTGTTCTCAGACTTTTGTTTCTGTGTCTATGTGTATCTACCTTTGTGTCTCGTGTATGTAGATGTCGGGGCATCACGGTGGAGCAGTGGTTAGCACTGCTGCCTCACGGCGCTGAGGTCCCAGATTCGATCCCGGCCCTGGGTCACTGTCCATGTGGAGTTTGCACATTCTCCCCGTGTTTGCGTGGGTTTCGCCCCCATAAACCCAAAAGATGTGCAGGCTAGGTGGATTGGCCACGCTAAATTGCTCCTTAATTGGAAAAAATGAATTGGTGACTCTAAATTTATATTTTTAAAAAATGGATGTAGATGTCTATGTGTGTGCTTGTTTGAGAGTGAGTGTGTGTGTGCGGGCATCTGTATCTGTCTGTCTGTGTGAGGCTGTGTATGTCTGTGCCTTGGTGTATGTGTGTGTCTGCGTGTACATTTTTTTTTTTTTAAATAAATTTTAGAGTGCCCAATTCATTTTTTCCAATTAAGGGGCAATTTAGCGTGGCCAATCCACCAACCCTGCACATCTTTGGGTTGTGGGGGTGAAACCCACGCAGACACGGGGAGAATGTGCAAACTCCACACGGACAGTGACCCAGAGCCGGGATCGAACCTGGGACCTCGGCGCCGTGTGGCAACAGGGCTAACCCACTGTGCCACCGTGCTGCCCTGTCTGCGTGTACATACGTATGTCTGTGTGTCTGTGTATGTGCCTGTTTTCTGAATGTGTCTGTGTGTGTGTCTGTCTGTGCATGTGTATGTGTGTGTCGGTCTGTGTGTGTGCTCTTGTGCTGCAGAGCCTGTTATGTTACAGTGAGATGAGAGCTTGGCTGCCTCCCACTCTAGTCACGGTGTGCCCTTGTCTCAATAGGTTCTGTGTGCACGACCCGGATCAAGACAGGGGTGGGATACCCGCAGCTGAGTGCTGTCATCGAGTGTGCGGACGCAGCCCATGGCCTCAAAGGCCACATTATGTCGGTGAGCAGGCAGACGGATGCAGTGTCACATTCACCATCTTCTCAGAGAACATGTCAGCCCAAGATTAGCTCGCACCGACTTGAGTCACTTCCACTTCCATTCTGTCCTGGCTGATGCTGGTTCCACACCCCATTTTTGGTTAAAACAGATCAACCAATTAAAATATATCAAACATACTGAGGGACAAATTAAACTGGCAGCCCCAAACCCCTCGATTAGATTCCAGTCTGTAACTCACTCCCGGGTATCTGTTATTCTATATATAAACCACCCAAACTCCTCGATTAGATTCCAGTCTGTAACTCACTCCCGGGTATCTGTTATTCTATATATAACCCACCCAAACCCCTCGATTAGATTCCAGTCTGTAACTCACTCCCAGGTATCTGTTATTCTATATATAAACCACCTGAACCCCTTGATTGGATTCCAGTCTGTAAATCACTCCCGGGTATCTGGAATTCTATATATAAACCACCCAAACCCCTCGATTAGATTCCAGTCTGTAACTCACTCCCAGGTATCTGTTATTCTATATATAAACCACCTGAACCCCTTGATTGGATTCCAGTCTGTAAATCACTCCCGGGTATCTGGAATTCTATATATAAACCACCCAAACCCCTCGATTAGATTCCAGTCTGTAACTCACTCCCAGGTATCTGTTAAATATATAAACCACCCAAACCCCTCGATTGGATTCCAGTCTGTAACTCACTCCCGGGTATCTGTTATTCTATATATAACCCACCCAAACGCCTCGACTAGATTCCAGTCTGTAACTCACTCCCAGGTATCTGTTATTCTATATATAAACCACCTGAACCCCTTGATTGGATTCCAGTCTGTAACTCACTCCCGGGTATCTGTTATTCTATATATAAACCACCCAAACTCCTCGATTAGATTCCAGTCTGTAACTCACTCCCGGGTATCTGGAATTCTATATATAAACCACCTAAACCCCTCGATTAGATTCCAGTCTGTAACTCACTCCCAGGTATCTGTTATTCTATATATAAACCACCTGAACCCCTTGATTGGATTCCAGTCTGTAACTCACTCCCGGGTATCTGTTATTCTATATATAAACCACCCGAACCCCTCGATTAGATTCCAGTCTGTAACTCACTCCCGGGTATCTGTTATTCTATATATAAACCACCCAAACCCCTCGATTAGATTCCAGTCTGTAACTCACTCCCGGGTATCTGGAATTCTATATATAAACCACCCAAACCCCTCGTTTAGATTCCAGTCTGTAACTCACTCCCAGGTATCTGTTATTCTATATATAAACCACCCAAACCCCTCGATTAGATTCTAGTCTGTAACTCACTCCCGGGTATCTGTTATTCTATATATAAACCCCCCAAACCCCTCGATTAGATTCCAGTCTGTAACTCACTCCCAGGTATCTGTTATTCTATATATAAACCACCCAAACCCCTCGATTAGATTCCAGTCTGTAACTCACTCTCAGGTATCTGTTATTCTATATATAAACTACCCACACCCCTCGATTAGATTCCAGTCTGTAACTCACTCCCGGGTATCTGTTATTCTATATATAAACCACCCACACCCCTCGATTAGATTCCAGTCTGTAAACATGTTCTGAAGAGTGTATGTTATGGAACGTTCCTTGCTGTTGGAGTGACACATGTACCATTGGAGCCAGGTGTTGAAGAATCATTCTCAGCCTAATTCTAACTATTGGCATTTATGGTGGAATCTCTCTCCGCAGGACGGAGGCTGCACCTGCCCTGGGGACGTGGCCAAAGCCTTTGGTGAGCCCATGCCTTTGATTGAAATGCGCCTTGTGTTCATGTTCTCCCTCCCCCCCCACAGCCCACTGAGCTTTTCCACAGGGCTATCTCTCACGGCGCCAGCTCTCTCGGGTTCCCGGGCGTCTCTCTCTGCCTGTGCGGAGGGGATCAGCGTCCCGCTGACTCGTGAACCATTTCAACCCCCAGGGAATGCCCTGAGGTAGGGGGGGGGGCAAGCGAGGTGCCATCCGCAACGCTGGAAGCAGGTGGGGAGGCCTCAGCAATCTCTGGGGAGGTGACGATGTTGCGGCGTCGCTTACCGGATGGCCTGCACTGAACCAGGGATCAATCGGGACGTGGAGAAGACTTTCCCTGGAATCAGGACCTCCCCACTGAGTGGTGGGGAATATCGGGGGTGGGTGGGGTGGGAGGGGACCCATTGGAGGCCACGATCACATTGACCGTGATTTTGCTGAATGTAGCATCAGGTTAAAGTCAGCGAGTTGCCAAGCACCTTTTTTATAAATTTAGAGTACCCAATTCATTTTTTTTCCAATTAAGGGGCAATTTAGTGTGGCCAATCCACCCAGCCTACACATCTTTGGGTTGTGGGGGCGAAATCCACGCAAACACGGGGAGAACGTGCAAACTCCACACGGACGGTGACCCAGGGCCGGGATTGAACCTGGGACCTCAGCGCCGTGAGGCTGCAATGCTAACCCACCGCACCACCGTGCTGCCCGCCAAGCACCTTCTTAACCAGGCAGTGGGGGTTGGGGGAATGGTCAAGAAATACATCCCACTGTAGAATACACCCTGCATCTCGCCTTCGCCCCCTCGCCTACTGCTCTCGCCATCCTCTTAATTTCTCCCTTTTCCCTCCAATTCTCCCCTAAGGTGCTGGTGCGGACTTTGTGATGCTGGGCGGGATGTTGTCGGGGCACTCCCAGTGCGGAGGCGAGACCATCGAGAAGAGCGGCAAGAAGTACAAGCTGTTTTATGGGATGAGCTCGGAGACCGCGATGAAGAAACATGCTGGGGGCGTTGCCGATTACAGGTAACTATCCGGTGGGGGAGGAGGGTGACACAGTCCTGGTCTGCAGCGGGAGCGGGAGGGGAGGGGCAGTAACTTCTGGCTTGGGTGGGTACGACAGGCTTGGGTCAGATTAGCCAATGACATCCCCCCCAACTCCACAGCCCCGCAAGTCACTTCTCGGACATACAGCATCTAACCATCTTGGCCCAATAAGTGACAATTTGTGCCAGGCAACGTCCATCTCCCAACGAGAGAGAATCTAACTCATCGTCCCCTTGACAATCAATGACATTAGCATCGCTGAAACCCCCGCTTCACTTTATTTATTTATTCTAAATTTAGAATACCCAATTTATTTTTTCCAATTAAGGGGTAATTTAGCGTGGCCAATCCACCTACCCTGCATATCTACCCTGCACCTCTTTGGATTGTGGGGTCAAAACCCACGCAAACACGGGGAGAATGTGCAAACTCCACACGGAGAGTGACCCAGAGCCGGGATCGAACCTGGGACCTCGACGCCGTGAGGCCGCAGTGCTAACCACTGCGCCACCGTGCTGCCCTCGCTTCACTTTATTAACCGTGGCATTGAATACGAGAGCAGGGAGATTATGATGGAGCTGTAGAAAACACTGGTTAGACCCCAGCTGGAGTACTGTATGCAGTTCTGGTCACCTCACTATAGGAAGGATGTGATTGCACTGGAGAGGGTGCAGAGGAGTGGGAAAGGTCACGGTGTTCCCATGCTGCCCTTCTCCTAGATGGTACTGTGAACAGTTTTGGTCCCCTTGTCTAAGGGACGATATCCCGGCATTGGAGGCAGTCCCGAGAAGGTTCACTCGGTTGATCCCGGGTAGGGAGGGATTTCCTTACGAGGAGAGGTTGAGTAGGTTGGGGCCTGTCCTCATTGGAGTTTAGCAGAATGAGAGGCGACCTTATTGAGACAGACAGGATTCTCAGGCGGCTCGACAGGGTCGATGCTGAGAGGATGTTTCCTCTTGTGGGAGAGTCTAGGACCAGAGGGCAGAATCTCAGAGTAAAGGGGCCGCCCCCCATTTCAGACAGAGATGAGGAGGAATTTCCCCTCTCGGAGGGTGGGGAATGTGTGGAATTCTTTCCCGCAGAGAGCTGGAGAGGCTGGGCCGTTAAGTATGTTCAAGGCCGAGACAGACAGACTTTTAATCCGCGAGGGAATGGAGGGTTTATGGGGAATAAGGCGGGAAAATGGAGTTGAGGATTATCAGATCAGTTCAGTCAGTTCAGTTCAGTCCGGACAGGCGCCGGAATGTGGCGACTAGGGGCTTTTCACAGTAACTTCATTGAAGCCTGCTCGTGACAATAAGCGATTTTCATTTCATTTCATTTCATGAATGATCTCACTCGCCCAAGCTTAACTTGAGCAAGAGTGGGATCTTCCCTGCGAACCCACAGAGGGGAGGGGTAGAGCTGGAGGGACTGCCATTTAAACTGGCCCAGACCAAATTCCGCTACTTGGGAATCCAAGTAGCCCACGACTGGACACGGATCCATAAAGAGAACCGGACAAATCTGGTGGAGGAAGAGGACTAGAGTGCAAGGACCAACGATGAGAGAGGACAGTGATTACAAAATGGCACATTTCACTTGATTTTTTTTTGTGATTATTATTTTTTTCCCAAATTTAATTTAGCGTGGCCAATTCACCGAACCTGCACATCTTTGGGTTGTGGGGGTGAAACAGACACGGGGAGGAATGTGCAAACTCCACACGGACAGTGACCCGGGGCCGGGATCGAACCCGGGTCCTCAGTGCCGTGGGCAGCAGTGCTAACCCACTGCACCACCGTGCCGCCCCCACATTTCACTTGATGCTGAAGTGCCGTTTCTCTCTTGAGATGAGTACAGACGTCACCCATTTCAGATTGAGACACGAGTCAAATCTGCCCAAGACACCCCAATCACTTCGAAGGGTAACGTATGAACAAGGAGCTGGAGTACAGGCCATTCGGCCCCTCGAGCCTGCGCCGCCATGTAAAAAGACCATGGCTGATCTGATAGTAACCTCAAATCTGCAGCCTGCCTACCACCGCCCCCGTTCCCTGATGACCTTTCCCCCCCCCTTTATTCAGAGACTGCTTAAATCTCCTTTTGAGGCAGAGTTCCAGAGACTCGCCTTCCTCTGAGTGAAGAAATTTTGCTTCGGCTCCATTTTAAATGGGCGACCCCTTATTTTTATACATCGATCCCGCCCGAGTTTCAGATTCTCCCACAAGAGGAGAGGTCCTCTCCACATCCAAACCACAGTCATCAGACTGGTAAATGTAGCCGACAGACTGACCAGAGTGCGGCAGAGTGAGCTGTTCACCGACGGCGTTGACCAAGCACCCAACAGAACCGCTGCAACCTTTCCCTCGAAGGACGGTGCCTCTGCCAGTGGTCAGGGTGGCAATGGGGTTACCCCGCCACCGCCGGCGCCACTCCTGTAGTACAGTGGTTAGCACTGTGGCTTCATAGCTCCAGGGTCCCAGGTTCGATTCCCGGTTTGGGTCACTGTCTGTGCGGAGTCTGCACATCCTCTCCGTGTCGGCGTGGGTTTCCTCCGGGTGCTCCGGTTTCCTCCCACAAGCCCCGAAAGACGTGCTGTTGGGTGAATTGGACATTCTGAATTCTCCCTCTGTGACCCGGACAGGCGCCGGAATGTGGCGACTGGGGGATTCTCACAGTAACTTCATTGCAGAGTTAATGTAAGCCTACTTGTGACAATAAAAATTATTATTACTGCCGCACCGCATGTTAGTTGATACTCCAAAAACTCCACCCCACCCTTTCAATTTCGCTGTCAAAGTGCCCCCACCGAGCCACCAAATCCTTCCATCTTTGCAAGCTACCATCCCATCCCGACATCCCTCTTCCTCTCCACAAAGTCCTTGAGCATGTTTTCACCTCCCAAATCTGTTCCCAGAACTCCATGTTTCAATTGCTCCAATGGCGGAACAGTGGTTAGTACTGCTGCCTCACAGCGCCAGGGATCCGGGTTCAATTCCGCCCTCGTGTGACTGTGGAGTCTGCACGTTCTCCCCGTGTGTGCGTTTCTCGATGGGCTTTCTTTCCCGAAGGTGCAGCAGGAGCAGGTGGAGGGGTTGGGTGCGCTGATTGAGCTGGAGGAGCTAGTTAAGGGGATCGGGCAGATGCAGTCAGGGAAAGGGGCCGGGGCCGGATGGGTTCCCGGTGGAATTTTATAAAAAGTTTGTAGACCTAGTGGGCCCCTTGCTGGTGCGGACACTTAATGAAGCGTGGGAAGGGGGGACTTTGCCCCCGACGATGTCGTGGGCGTTGATTTTGTTAATCTTAAAGAGGGACAAGGACCCCCAGCAGTGTGGTTCATACAGGCCCATATTTGGGGCATGGGAACCTGGATTGTAGTTTTGGGGTACGGGAGATTGAGAGTATAGAGGTCAGGAGCACAGATTTGGCTTCGCAGGAGGGTGCCAGTGTTCAGGTAGGTGGTTTGAAGTGTGTCTACTTCAATGCCAGGAGTATACAAAATAAGGTAGGGGAACTGGCAGCATGGGTTGGTACCTGGGACTTCGATGTTGTGGCCATTTCAGAGACATGGATAGAGCAGGGACAGGAATGGTTGTTGCAGGTTCCGGGGTTTAGGTGTTTTAGTAAGGTCAGAGAAGGGGGCAAAAGAGGGGGAGGTGTGGCGCTGCTAGTCAAGGACAGTATTACGGTGGTAGAAAGGATGCAAGATGGGGACTCTTCTTCCGAGGTAGTATGGGCTGAGGTTAGAAACAGGGAAGGAGAGGTCACCCTGCTGGGAGTTTTCTATAGGCCACCTAATAGTTCTAGGGATGTAGAGGAAAGGATGGCGAAGATGATTCTGGAAAAGAGCGAAAGTAACAGGGTAGTTGTTATGGGAGACTTTAACTTTCCAAATATTGACTGGAAAAGATATAGTTTGAGTACATTAGATGGGTCATTCTTTGTACAATGTGTGCAGGAGGGTTTCCTGACACAATATGTTGACAGGCCAACAAGAGGTGAGGCCATATTGGATTTGGTTTTGGGTAATGAACCAGGCCAGGTGTTAGATCTGGAGGTAGGTGAGCACTTTGGAGACAGTGACCACAATTCGGTGACCTTTACATTAGTGATGGAAAGGGATAAGTATACCCCGCAGGGCAAGAGTTATAGCTGGGGGAAGGGCAATTATGATGCCATTAGACATGACTTAGGATGTGCCGGTTGGAGAAGTAGGCTGCAAGGGTTGGGCACACTGGATATGTGGAGCTTGTTCAAGGAACAGCTATTGCATGTTCTTGATCAGTACGTACCAGTCAGGCAGGGAGGAAGGGGTCGAGCGAGGGAACCGTGGTTTACCAAAGAAGTGGAATCTCTTGTTAAGAGGAAGAAGGAAGCCTATGTGAAGATGAGGCGTGAAGTTTCATTAGGGGCGCTTGATAGTTACAGGGAAGCGAGGAAGGATCTAAAGAGAGAGCTAAGACGGGCAAGGAGGGGACATGAGAAGTCTTTGGCAGGTAGGATCAAGGAAAACCCAAAAGCTTTCTATAGGTATGTCAGGAATAAAAGAATGACTAGGGTAAGAGTAGGGCCAGTCAAAGACAGTGGTAGGAAGTTGTGTGTGGAGGCTGAGGAGATAAGCGAGATACTAAATGAATGCTTTTCGTCAGTATTCACTCAGGAAAAAGATAATGTTGTGGAGGAGAATGCTGAGACCCAGGCTATTAGAATAGATGGCATTGAGGTGCGTAGGGAAGAAGTGTTGGCTATTCTGGACAAGGTGAAAATAGATAAGTCCCCGGGGCCTGATGGGATTTATCCTAGGATTCTCTGGGAAGCCAGGGAAGAGATTGCTAAGCCTTTGGCTTTGATTTTTATGTCATCATTGGCTACAGGAATAGTGCCAGAGGACTGGAGGATAGCAAATGTGGTCCCTTTGTTCAAGAAGGGGAGTAGAGATAACCCCGTTAACTATAGGCCGGTGAGCCTCACGTCTGTTGTGGATAAAGTCTTGGAGAGGATTATAAAAGATATGATTTATAATCATCTAGATAGGAATAATATGATTAGGGATAGTCAGCATGGTTTTGTGAAGTGTAGGTCATGCCTCACAAACCTTATCGAGTTCTTTGAGAAGGTGACTGAACAGGTAGACGAGGGTAGAGCAGTTGACGTGGTGTATATGGATTTCAGTAAAGCGTTTGATAAGGTTCCCCACGGTCGGCTATTGCAGAAAATACGGAGGCTGGGGATTGAGCTAGTTGAAAGAAGACAAAGAGTGGTGGTTGATGGGAAATGCTCAGAATGGAGTTCAGTTACGAGTGGCGTACCACAAGGATCAGTTCTGGGACCGTTGCTGTTTGTCATTTTTATAAATGACCTAGAGGAGGGCGCAGAAGGATGGATGAGTAAATTTGCAGACGACACTAAAGTCGGTGGAGTTGTAGACAGTGCGGAAGGATGTTGCAGGTTACAGAGGGACATAGATAAGCTGCAGAGCTGGGCTGAGAGGTGGCAAATGGAGTTTAATGTGGAGAAGTGTGAGGTGATTCACTTTGGAAAGAATAACAGGAATGCGGAATATTTGGCTAATGATAAAATTCTTGGTAGTGTGGATGAGCAGAGGGATCTCGGTGTCCATGTACATAGATCCCTGAAAGTTGCCACCCAGGTTGATAGGGTTGTGAAGAAGGCCTATGGTGTGTTGGCCTTTATTGGTAGAGGGATTGAGTTCCGGAGCCATGAGGTCATGTTGCAGTTGTACAAAATTCAATACGGCCGCATTTGGAGTATTGCGTACAGTTCTGGTCACCTCATTATAGGAAGGACGTGGAAGCTTTGGAACGGGTGCAGAGGAGATTTACCAGGATGTTGCCTGGTATGGAGGGAAAATCTTATGAGGAAAGGCTGATGGACTTGAGATTGTTTTCGTTAGAGAGAAGAAGGTTAAGAGGTGACTTAATAGAGGCATACAAAATGATCAGAGGGTTAGATAGGGTGGACAGTGAGAGCCTTCTCCCGCGGATGGAGGTGACTAGCACGAGGGGACATAGCCTTAAATTGAGGGGTAATACATATAGGACAGAGGTCAGAGGTAGGTTTTTTACGCAAAGAGTGGTGAGGCCGTGGAATGCCCTACCTGCAACAGTAGTGCACTCGCCAACATTGAGGGCATTTAAAAGTTTATTGGATAAGCATATGGATGATAATGGCATAGTGTAGGTTAGATGGCCTTTAGTTTTTGACATCCCATGTTGGTGCAACATCGTGGGCCGAAGGGCCTGTACTGCGCTGTATCGTTCTATATCTCTCCTCAATGTGGATGCCAACGCGCTGGCAAAAATCCTGGCCACCAGGATAGAGGACTGTGTGCCAGGGGTTGTACACGAGGACCAGACAGGTTTTGTGAAGGGAAGGCAGCTGAACACGAATGTGCGGAGATTGTTGAATGTCACCACGATGCCGACGATTGAGGGGGAGGCTGAGATAGTGATGGCTCTGGATGCGGAGAAGGCCTTCGATAGAGTGGAGTGGGGGTACTTATGGGAGGTGTTGGGGAGGTTTGGATTTGGTGACGGGTTTATTAGATGGGTGAGGCTGCTATATGAGGCCCCGATGGCGTGTGTGGCCACGAATGGGAGGAGGCCGGAGTACTTCCGGCTTTACCGAGGGACCAGGCAGGGTTGCCCCCTGTCCCCCTTGTTGTTTGCATTGGCAATCGAGCCATTGGCAATGGCGTTGAGGGATTCGGGGAAGTGGAGAGGTTTGGTGCGAGGTGGGAGGAACATAGGGTGTCGTTGTATGCCGACGACCTGTTACTGTATGTGGCGGACCCGGTGGGAGGGATGCCGGGTGTGATGGAGCTGCTAGCTGAGTTTGGGACCTTTTCAGGCTATAAACTAAATTTAGGCAAGAGTGAGGTGTTTGTGGTGCACCCTGGAGACCAGGAGGAGGGAATTGGTAGGCTCCCGCTTAGGCGGGCAGGGGAGAGTTTTAGGTACCTGGGGGTGCAGGTTGCCAGGGACTGGGGGACTCTTCACAAGCATAATTTCACCAGGCTTGTGGATCAGATGGAGGAGGAGTTCAAGAGGTGGGACATGCTGCCATTATCGTTGGCGGGGAGGGTACAGTCCGTCAAAATGAGGTACGAGCCTGGGTGCCTTGGCAACGGCGCCGTTGCCGCTCTCTCCTAAGAGGTATACCACGAGCCCGGTGGTGGTGGCGACCCTAAGAATCTGGCGACAGTGGAGACGGCATAGGGGGGGAAACAGGGGGCTCGATGGAGGCTCCATTGGGTGGAAATCATCGGTTCATCCCGGGGAACAATGATGGGGGATTTAGGGGGTGGCAAAGGGCGAGCATCAGTAAATTGAGGGACCTGTTTATTGGCGGGAGGTTTGCGGGCCTGGGGGAACTGGAAGATAAATATGGGCTCCCCCAAGGGAACATGTTCAGATACTTGCAGGTAAAGGCGTTTGCTAGGCGACAGGTAGAGGGATTCCCTTTGCTTATCTCGCGGGGGGGCGATGGACAGAGTGCTTTCGGGGGTGTGGGTCGGAGAGGGGAAGGTGTCTGACATCTATAAGGTAATGCAGGAGGTGGAGGAGTCATCAGTGGAGGAGCTGAAGGCTAAATGGGAGGAGGAACTTGGGGAGCAGATAGAGGACGGGACTTGGGCGGATGCCTTGGAGAGAGTCAATTCTTCCTCTTCATGTGCGAGGCTTAGCCTCATCCAATTTAAGGTGCTGCACTGGGCCCACATGTCCGGGACTAGGATGAGTAGGTTCTTTGGGGGTGAGGACAGGTGTTCGGGGAGTCCAGCGAACCACGCCCATATGTTCTGGGCATGCCCGGCACTGGAAGAATTCTGGAAGGGGGTGGCGGGGACGGTGTCGAGGGTGGTTGGATCCAGGGTCAAACCAGGGTGGGGACTCGCGATTTTTGGAGTTTAGAGAGAAATACAGCACAGAACAGGCCCTTCGGCCCACGATGTTGCGCCGAACTTTTGTCCTATGTTAATCATAGAATTTTGGACAATTTTTCATGGCCAATCCACCCAACCTGCACATCTTTGGACTGTGGGAGGAAACCGGAGTACCCGGAGGAAACCCACGCAGTCACGGGGAGGATGTGCAGACTCCACACAGACAGTGACCCAAGTCGAAATCGAACTTGGGACCCTGGAGCTGTGAAGCAATTGTGCTATCCACAATGCTACCGTGCTGCCCTTAAGAAGTTAACCTACACTCCATTATTCTACCCTAATCCAAGTACCTATCCAATAGCCGTTTGAAGGTCCCTAACTTTTCCGACTCAACTACTACCACAGGCAGTGCATTCCATGCCCCCACTACTCTCTGGGTAAAGAACCTACCTCTGACATCCCCTCTATATCTTCCACCATTTATCTTAAATTTATGTCCCCTTGTAATGGTGTGTTCCACCCGGGGAAAAAGTCTCTGACTGTCTACTCTATCTATTCCCCTGATCATCTTATAAACCTCTATCAAGTCGCCCCTCATCCTTCTCCGTTCTAATGAGAAAAGGCCTAGCTCCCTCAACCTTTCCTCGTATGACCTACTCTCCATTCCAGGCAACATCCTGGTAAATCTCCTTTGCACCTTTTCCAAAGCTTCCACATCCTTCCTAAAATGAGGTGACCAGAACTGCACACAGTACTCCAAATGTGGCCTGACCAAGGTTTTGTACAGCTGCATCATCACCTCACGGCTCTTAAATTCAATCCCTCTGCTAATGAACGCTAGCACACCATAGGCCTTCTTCACAGCTCTATCCACTTGAGTGGCAACTTTCAAAGAACTATGAACATAGACCCCAAGATCTCTCTGCTCCTCCACATTGCCAAGAACCCTACCATTAACCCTGTATTCCGCATTCAGATTTGTCCTTCCAAAATGGACAACCTCACACTTGTCAGGGTTAAACTCCATCTGCCACTTCTCAGCCCAGCTCTGCATTCTATCTATGTCTCTTTGAAGCCGACAACAGCCCTCCTCACTATCCACAACTCCACCAATCTTCGTATCATCTGCAAATTTACTGACCCACCCTTCAACTCCCTCATCCAAGTCATTAATAAAAATCACAAACAGCAGAGGACCCAGAACTGATCCCTGCGGTACGCCACTGATAACTGGGCTCCAGGCTGAATATTTGCCATCCACCACCACTCTCTGTCTTCTATCGGTTAGCCAGTTTGTTATCCAACTGGCCAAATTTCCCACTATCCCATGCCTCCTTACTTTCTGCATAAGCCTACCATGGGGAACCTTATCAAATGCCTTACTAAAATCCATGTACACTACATCCACTGCTTTACCTTCATCCACATGCTTGGTCACCTCCTCAAAGAATTCAATAAGACTTGTAAGGCAAGACCTACCCCTCACAAATCCGTGCTGACTATCCCTAATCAAGCAATGCCTTTCCAGATGCTCAGAAATCCTATCCCTCAGTACCCTTTCCATTACTTTGCCTACCACCGAAGTAAGACTAACTGGCCTGTAATTCCCAGGGTTATCCCTATTCCCTTTTTGAACAGGGGCACGACATTCGCCACTCTCCAATCCTCTGGTACCACCCCTGTTGACAGCGAGGACGAAAAGATCATTGCCAATGGCTCTGCAATTTCATTTCTTGCTTCCCATAGAATCCTTGGATATATCCCGTCAGGCCCGGGGGACTTGTCTATCCTCAAGTTTTTCAAAACGCGCAACACATCTTCCTTCCTGACAAGTATCTCCTCAAGCTTATCAGTCTGCTTCACGCTGTCCTCTCCAACAATATGGCCCCTCTCGTTTGTAAATACTGAAGAAAAATACTTGTTCAAGACCTCTCCTATCTCTTCAGACTCAATACACAATCTCCCGCTACTGTCCTTAATCGGACCTACCCTCGCTCTAGTCATTCTCATATTTCTCACATATGTGTAAAAGGTCTTGGGGTTTTCCTTGATCCTACCCGCCAAAGATTTTTCATGCCCTCTCTTAGCTCTCCTAATCCCTTTCTTCAGTTCCCTCCTGGCTATCTTGTATCCCTCCAGCGCCCTGTCTGAACCTTGTTTCTTCAGCCTTACATAAGTCTCCTTCTTCCTCTTAACAAGACATTCAACCTCTCTTGTCAACCATGGTTCCCTCACTCGACCATCTCTTCCCTGCCTGACAGGGACATACATATCAAAGACACGCAGTACCTGTTCCTTGAACAAGTTCCACATTTCACTTGTGTCCTTCCCTGACAGCCTATGTTCCCAACTTCTGCACTTCAATTCTTGTCTGACAGCATTGTATTTACCCTTCCCCCAATTATAAACCTTGCCCTGTTGCTCGCACCTATCCCTCTCCATTACTAAAGTGAAAGTCACAGAATTGTGGTCACTACCTCCAAAATGCTCCCCCACTAACAAATCTATCACCTGCCCTGGTTCATTACCAAGTACTAAATCCAATATGGCCTCCCCTCTGGGTGGACAATCTACATATTGTGTTAGAAAAGCTTCCTGGACACACTGCACAAACACTACCCCATCCAAACTATTTGATCTAAAGAGTTTCCACTCAATGTTTGGGAAGTTGAAGTCGCCCATGACTACTACCCTGTGACTTCTGCACCTTTCCAAAATCTGTTTCCCAATCTGTTCCTCCACATCTCTGCTGCTATTGGGGGGCCTATAGAAAACTCCCAACAAGGTGACTGCTCCTTTCCTATTTCTAACTTTAACCCATATTACCTCAGTAGGCAGATCCCCCTCGAACTGCCTTTCTGCAGCTGTTATACTATCTCTAATTAACAATGCCACCCCCCCCCCCACCTCTTTTACCATCCTCCCTAATCTTGTTGAAACATCTATACCCAGGGACCTCCAACAACCATTTCTGCCCCTCTTCTATCCAAGTTTCCGTGATGGCCACCACATCGTAGTCCCAAGTACAGATCCATGCCTTAAGTTCACCCACCTTATTCCTGATGCTTCTTGCATTAAAGTATACACACTTCAACCCATCTCCTTGCCTGCAAGTACTCTCCTTTCTCATTGTTACCTTCCCCACTGCATCACTACGTGCTTTGGCGTCCTGACTATCGTCTACCTTAGTTGCTGGACTACAGATCCGGTTCCCATTCCCCTGCCAAATTAGTTTAAACCCTCCCGAAGAGTACTAGAAAAACCTCCCCCCCCAGGATATTGGTGCCCCTCTGGTTCAGATGCAACCCGTCCTGCTTGTACAGGTCCCACCTTCCCCAGAATGCGCTCCTATTATCCAAATACCTGAAGCCCTCCCTCCTACACCATTCCTGCAGCCACGTGTTCAACTGCACTCTCTCCCTATTCCTAGCCTCGCTATCACGTGGCACCGGCAACAAACCAGAGATGACAACTCTGTCTGTCCTGGCCTTTAACTTCCAGCCTAACTCCCTAAATTTGTTTATTACCTCCACACCCTTTTTCCTACCTACATCGTTGGTACCAATGTGCACCACGACTTCTGGCTGCTCACCCTCCCCCTTCAGGATCCTGAAGACACGATCAGAGACATCCCTGGCCCTGGCACCCGGGAGGCAACATACCTTTCGGGAGTCTCGCTCGCGACCACAGAATCTCCTATCTATTCCCCTAACCATTGAATCTCCTATTACTATTGCTTTTCTATGCTCCCCTCTTCCCTTCTGATCCCCAGAGCCAGACTCAGTGCCAGAGACCTGGCCGCTGGGGCCTTCCCCTGGTAGGTCATCCCCCCCAACAGCATCCAAAACGGTATACTTGTTTTGAAGGGGAACGGCCACGAGGGATCCCTGCACTGTCTGCCTCTTAGTTTTCTTTCCCCTGACTGTAACCCAGCTACTCTTGTCCAGTACCTTTGGTGTGGCTACCTCCCTGTAACTCTTCTCTATGACCCCCTCTGCCTCCTGGATGATCCGAAGTTCATCCAGCTCCAGCTCCAGTACCTTAACACGGTCTCTGAGGAGCTGAAGTTGGGTGCACTTCCCGCAGGTAGTGGGACACCAGTGGTATCCCTCACCACCCACATCCTACAGGAGGAGCATGCAACTGCCCTAGCCTCCATCCCCTCTTACTTTACGTTGCGGTAGAGCCGGGAGTGCAGGAGGCGATAGAGGCCGGTATCCTGGCCTTTGCGTCCCTTGTAGCCCGGCGGAGGATCTTGCTGCAGTGGAAGGATGCAAGGCCCCCAAGTGTGGAGATCTGGATCAGTGACATAGCGGGATTTATAAAATTGGAGAGGGTCAAATTTGCCCTGAGAGGACCAATACAAGGGTTCTATAAACGGTGGCAGCCTTTTCTGGACTTCCTGGCTCAAAGATAGGAATCTTGGTCAATAGCAGCAGCAACCCGGGGAGGGGGGGGTGGGGGGGTGTTCCTTATTATAGTTTCTATTTTTTTATCTGTATGGTTATGTAACTTAACATTGTGTTAATTTAAGTTGTTAATATGTTGTGTTGTTCATTGAGGAGGGGCAGCACTGTAGCATGGTGGGGGCAGCACGGTAGCATGGTGGTTAGCATAACTGCTTCACAGCTCCAGGGTCCCAGGTTCGATTCCCGGCTGGGTCACTGTCTGTGCGGAGTCTGCACGTCCTCCCCGTGTGTGCGTGGGTTTCCTCCGGGTGCTCCGGTTTCCTCCCACAGTCGAAAGATGTGCGGGTTAGGTGGATTGGCTATGCTAAATTGCCCTTAGTGTCCTAAAAAATAAGGTTAATTGGGGGGAGGGGGTTGTTGGGTTACTGGTATAGAGTGGATACGTTGACTTGAGTAGGGTGATCATTGCTCGGTACAACATCGAGGGCCGAAGGGCCTGTTCTGTGCTGTACTGTTCTATAATCTAAATGTTTATGATTGATATTATTATTGTTGGTATTTTATTATGGTTCGATGTTGTTGTATAAATACAAAACTTTTCAATTAAAATTATTTTAAAAAATAAATAAATAAATAATTCTCTCATTGCTCTCTCTCCTCTCTCTCCTTTTACTTCTCCGATGTCCTCTCTCCCTCGTTCGCTCGCTCGCCGCAGGGCGTCGGAAGGAAAGACGGTGGAAGTGGAGTTCAAAGGAGACGTGGAGGGCACGATCCGGGACATCCTGGGGGGCGTGCGCTCCACCTGCACCTACGTGGGCGCTGCCAAGCTGAAGGAGCTCAGCCGGAGGACCACCTTCATCCGGGTCACGCAGCAGCTCAACAACACTTTCAACTAGAGCCCATCTCTGCCAATCCCCCAGCCACTTGTCCAGTCCAGGTTTTAATCCCAACTTTGTCTCACCCCTTCACAGTGCCACCCAGCCGCCAACCCCTCCACCCCGCCACACCACTCAGTTACATTCCATGCACCATTCTAACCACCAGGGACCACCCCCTGACTCCATTCAGACTCTCTGGGACAAGGTATAGTGAATGGGAAGGGAACCATAAGAGACCCTAGTATAGCAAAATGCTCTGTATCCAATAGTCATCTTAATCTCCTGGGAGTGTTTGATGGGGACAGTGTAGAGGGAGCTTTACTCTGTATCTAACCCCGTGCTGTACCTGTCCTGGGAGTGTTTGATGGGGACAGTGTAGCGGGAGCTTTACTCTGTATCGAACCCCGTGCTGTACCTGTCCTGGGAGTGTTTGATGGGGACAGTGTAGAGGGAGCTTTACTCTGTATCTAACCCCGTGCTGTACCTGTCCTGGGAGTGTTTGATGGGGACAGTGTAGAGGGAGCTTTACTCTGTATCTAACCCCGTGCTGTACCTGTCCTGGGAGTGTTTGATGGGAACAATGTAGAGGGAGCTTTACTCTGTATCTAACCCCGTGCTGTACCTGTCCTGGGAGTGTTTGATGGGGACAGTGTAGAGGGAGCTTTACTCTGTATCTAACCCGTGCAGTACCTGTCCTGGGAGTGTTTGATGGGGACAGTGTAGAGGGAGCTTTACTCTGTATCTAACCCCGTGCTGTACCTGTCCTGGGAATGTTTGATGGGGACAGTGTTGAGGGAGCTTTACTCTGTATCTAACCCCGTGCTGTACCTGTCCTGGGAGTGTTTGATGGGGACAGTGTAGAGGGAGCTTTACTCTGTATCTAACCCCGTGCTGTACCTGACCTGGGAGTGTTTGATGGGGACAGTGTAGAGGGAGCTTTACTCTGTATCTAACCCCGTGCTGTCCCTGTCCTGGGAATGTTTGATGGGGACAGTGTAGAGGGAGCTTTACTCTGTATCTAACCCCGTGCTGTCCCTGTCCTGGGAGTGTTTGATGGGGACAGTGTAGAGGGAGCTTTACTCTGTATCTAACCCCGTGCTGTCCCTGTCCTGGGAGTGTTTCATGGGGACAGTGTAGAGGGAGCTTTACTCTGTATCTAACCCCGTGCTGTACCTGTCATGCGAGTGTTTGATGGGGACAGTGTAGAGGGAGCTTTACTCTGTATCTAACCCCGTGCTGTCCCTGTCCTGGGAGTGTTTGATGGGGACAGAGTAGAGGGAGCTTTACTCTGTATCTAACCCCGTGCTGTACCTGTCCTGGGAGTGTTTGATGGGGACAGGGTAGAGGGAGCTTTACTCTGTATCTAACCCCGTGCTGTCCCTGTCCTGGGGATGTTTGATGGGGACAGTGTAGAGGGAACTTTACTCTGTATCTAACCCCGTGCTGTCCGTGCCCTGGGAGTGTTTGATGGGGACAGTGTAGAGGGAGCTTTACTCTGTATCTAACCCGTGCTGTACCTGTCCTGGGAGTGTTTGATGGGGACAGTGTAGAGGGAGCTTTACTCTGTATCTATCTTGACCCACTGTCTTTGCAATTCACCGCCCCTACCGCCAAACTCCCTTTTACTCACCAAAGTTCTTGAACCTGTTGTCACCTCCCAATCCATTCCCGGGCCTCCTCGTTTGAATTCCTTCAATTGAGTTTCCCGCATTGCCGAAATGACTCATCGAATTCAGAATCAACGTCCTCAGTGACCGTGGCAAAACGCAAACTTTCCTTTCTCACCCCGTCTGCACTCTTTGACAGGGTCAACCCCCCACCACCCTTCTCCGACCCCTCTCCACTGTGGTCCAGCTGGGTGGGACTCCCTCCGCTCTGAACCATCTGGCCGTAGTCTGAGAATCGCCGGCCATGGTGTCTCTTCCTGCTCCTGTTACCATCACCATCGGTGTCCTCCGCACTGATCGTTCCTTGGCCCTCCCACCCCGCCCCCTACAGACAGACGCTCGGCGACACCATCCCACAGCTGTTTCGTTCTCCATGTTCCCTGCGCCCATCTCTACCTCACCATCTTCCCCCCCCTCTCGACTGTGGTAAAGCTTGTGAGACACCCGGTGCTGGTCGAGCAGACCTCTTCCTCCAGTTGAACCCTGGAGAAAAACTATTTCTACCTCCTTAACACTGACGTTAAAGCATATCTGCTGCCGGAACCCTCGCCCGTGCCTTTGTCTCGTCCTGGACTCGACTATGCAACTTGCTCCCTGTCCCGTTCGCCTGCATTCTACCCTCCAGAAACCCCGGCTTGGACGGAACTCTGCTGCCCCGTGTCCTAACATGTGCCATTTCGAATCCCCCTCGCTCGCCCCCCCACCCCCCCCCCCCCCCCCCCCCCCCCTCCCCCAAACCCCCAGCCCGCAATCTCTGAAATTTCCTCCGACCCCATGACCCTCCGAGATCTCCGCACTCCTCCAATTCTGGTCTCTGGAATTTTAATCGCTCCGCCATCGGTGGCCATGCCTTCAGCTGCCTGGGAACCGCCCCACCCCCTAAACCCTCCTCCTCTTTCAGGACGCTCCTTAAACCCGGTCCCCCCCCCCCCACCTTGACCAAGCCTTTGGTCATCCGGGAAATGTATCTCCTCTCATGGCTTTGTGACATCTTTGCACCTTGGGGGGTGTTGAAGTCGCAGCATAAGTGTGCGTTTATGTGCTGTCCCTGCCCTGGGAGAGGGTGGCATGTTGGCGCAGTGGTTAGCACTGCCGCCTCACGGTGCCGAGGAGCCGGGTTCGATCCCGGCCCCGGGTCACTCTCCGTGCGGAGTTTGCACATTCTCTCCGTGTCTGCGTTCAGATGTGCCGGCTAGGTGGATTGGCCACACTAAATTGCCCCTTAATGGGGATAAAAAAAAGAATTGATTACACTTTTAAAGTCCCTGGGGTGATTAACAGAATCACAGAACTGTTAGGGGCAGAAGGAGTCCATTCAGCCCATCACATCTGCAGCGTCTCTCCAAATGAGCCCCATGACTTAGTGCCGATCCCCTGCCTTTCTCCGCCCCTCCCCCCCGCATTGTTTCTATTCAATCGCTCATCGCCCTCCCGGACGCCCCGATTGAACCTGCCTCCACCGCACTCCCAGACAGTGCATTCCAGACCCCAACCACTCGCTGTGTGAAAAAGGGTTTTTCTCAAATCACATTGGCTTCTTGTTCAAATCGCTTCCAATCTGCGCCCCCTCGTTCCCGATCCTATCACGAAGCCGGAACAGTTTCTCCCCGTCCACTCTGTCCAGACCCCCCTCATGATTTGGAACATCTCTATCAAATCCCCTCTCGGCCTTCTTCTCTCCAAGGAGAACAGTCCCAACCTCTCCAATCTATCCCCATAACTGAAGTTTCTCATCCCTGGAACCATCCTTGTAAACCTCTTCTGCGCTCTCTCTCTCTCTCTCCAATGTGTTCACATCCTTCCTATAGTGCGGCCCCCAGAACTGTGCACAATATTCCAGCTGAGGTCAGACTGGTGTCTGGTATCAGTTCAGTATAACCTCCTTGCTCTTGTACTCTGTTAATAAAGCTCAAGCTACGGTATACTTTATTAACTGCTCTATCCACCTGTCCTGCCTCCTTCAATGGTCTCTACACACACACACACACACACACAGGTCCTTCTGCTCCTGCATCTCTTTGAGAATTGAACAATTGATGTGAAGGGTGAGAGGAAACTTTACACTGTGTCTAACCCCATCCTGTTAGGTGTACGGGGGGGGGGAGGGGGATCTGGGGCCACCACCCGCTTACAGTGTCTGTATGGATCGCCACTGGTACCACCTGCTTACGATGGCCATTCGGGACCACGTTTTAAAATTCAGGTGGTTGCCAATGTTTGGATTGGAGGGGACGGGATTGGATTCCGACGCTGGCATGTTAACCCAGAGAGTGGGAGGGAGCAGGGCTCCAAGACCAAATGGAAGCTGGGCTGCTTGCCCTGAAATGGGGAGGGGACGGTCCCTTGACTCCTGAGGAATCTTGGGGAGGGGGAATGGTCACAGCATGAGCAGGGCTACCAGAGATCAGCAACACAGCACCCACGGACTGCTCATCTCACTCACCTGAGGAAGGAGCAGCGCTCTGAAAGCTAGTGATTCCAAACAAACCTGTTGGACTTTAACCTGGTGTTGTCAGACTTCTTACTGTGCTCACCCCAGCTGGATGGCATCATGGATCCCAGCAATGACGTGAGCCTGGCTGTGCAGGATGGGGGGGGGGGGGGGGGGGGGGTAGCAGGAGTGGCGGAAGAGCTGGCAACCAGGGCCCCACCCATGATTTATGTCCAGGGACAGCCGGGTTGAACTGCCCTTCCGGGGTGGGGCAAAGGAACGCCGGGAACTGCTCCCAATGCGCGCCCCCACCGCCGAGTTAGTAACGGGGGGGGGGGGGGGGAATGTCATTAGCATCCAGGAAGGAAGCAAACATCCACGAGGTGAGGAATGGTCATCCTCCCTCTCATTCCCCTCACCTCATCCCTCCATCGTCCTTCCCTCCATTCTCCCTGATTCCCTCCATCCTTCCCCATTCTCCCTCCCCCAAATACTTCCCAAATCCCCTCCATCCTCCTCCCAATCCCCTCCACTCTTTCACCCCCTATTCCCCTATCCCATTCTTCTCCATCCCCCATTGCCCTCAATCCTGTCCCCCAATTCCCTTCATGCTCCCTCCCTATTCACCTTTAACTCTCCTCCCATTTTCTCCATCGTCATCCTCATTCTCCCAGCCTCCTTTCCTATTCCCCATCTCCTTTCCTATTCCCCATCTCCCTCCCATTTCCTCTTCATCCTACCCGTTTCCCTCAATCTTACCTCCATTCCATCTTCCGCCCTCCAATCCTCTCGATCCTGAGCCCCCACTCGCCTGCTTCTCCCTCCCCCTCCCCTGCCTCCCTCCTTCATTCTCCCCCTTGCCCTACACCCTCCCTCCCCCATTCCCAACCACCCTCCCTCCCCAATCAATCCTTCCTCTCCATCCCGCTCATTCCTGAACTCGTGTCTTTCCTCCCTGCTGGGAACTCAGTCTGGGCAGAGGGTGACCGTTCGGGGCACAGACGCTTGACGCCATCTGGACCCCCATCCCTGCTGTTCAGTCCAGCAGCTCAGGCAGCTGGTTTCCAGCTGGTCGCGTCACCACCATGGCACCTTCAAACCGCAGGCCCATAGGTGGAGGGGCGGTTGCACACGTGAGCTCGCTGGATTAATATTGAGTTTGGAGAAATTAAACTCGTCTGAAGATCTTCACTGTGGGTGAAATGAACCATGAAACTGCAGCACCACCTGTGCCCCGGGGGCAGGCTGAGACAGCGGCCTGGGCAGTGACGCAGACCAGACCGCAGACAATACAATAACATGAGACCGACCATTGGCAGCTTCTGGGACACTGGCCGAGCCAAATAGCCGTCACTCATTTCTAGGGGCAAATAGGATTGTGTGTTGGGGGGGGGGGGGGGGGGGGAACCTCTCTGTGAAATAAATTTTTAAAAATATTTTTAATGAGTTTTACAGTTCTTGCAGATAACACAAGCTTAAACAGGTATCGCACAGAACAGTTAGTGCCAACATGACAGACACGGGTTAATTTCACAACTATGGTCCTTAAGAACTCGTACCTCTATTTACAAATCGGATCAATCAGCGTGTGTGTGTGGGGGGGAGGGGGAAGAAAGAGGATAAAGCCATACAAACATGGTAGAATGACAGTGGTTAGCACTGTTTCTTCACAGCACCAGGGACTCCGCTTTGATTCCCAGCTTGGGTCACTGTCTTTTCCCCAGGCGCCACTTTCTGACCTGCTTGCTGCAAGGGTTTTCGTGCGACATGTTGCCAGTCCTGATCTGGTTATACGTAAAGGTGGGTGTCTTGTCGTCAATAATTCATAATCTTCATTAGTGTCACAAATAGGCTTACATTAACACTGCACTGAAGAGGCAGCACGGTGGCACAGTGGTTAGCATTGCTGCCCATGGAGCTGAGGACCCGGGTTCGAATCCCGGCCCTGGGTCACTTTGCATGTGGAGTTTGCACATTCTCCCCGTGTCTGCGTGGATTTTGCCCCACACAACCCAAAAGATGTGCTGGGTAGGTGGATTGGCGACGCTAAATTGCCCCTTAATTGGAAAAAATAATTGGGTACTCTAAATTTATAATTTAAAAAAAACTCTGCAATGAAGTTACTGTGAAAAGGCCCCTAGTCGCCACATTCCGGCGCCTGTCCGGGTCACAGAGGGAGAATTCAGAATGTCCAATTCACCTAACAGCACGTCTTTCGGGACTTGTGGGAGGAAACCGGAGCAGCCGGAGGAAACCCACACAGACACGGGGAGAACGTGCAGACTCCACGCAGACAGTGACCCAAGCTGGGAATCGAACCTGGGTCCCTGGCGCTGTGAAGCCACAGTGCATCTGTGCATGGGTTGGCCATGCTAAAATTCTCCTGTCTGTGAGACCCAGCATTAGGAAGAAAGGATCAAATTCCAAGGCTGTGCCAACTCTCTCAAGCTCCTTAGCCATACCAGACCCATAGGATTGAATCATGACACCAGACCATATGTAGCGCATGTAATCACCTTGGGGTAATGTGGAAATGGTGCAGTATCTCAAACTGAGTCTCTTTCATTCTGTTTCGCACCGAGATTTTATTGGCATAATCCCATATACCACCCGATGTCTCCTCATCAGTGTGGGTTGTCAAGTCTCTTTCCCAAGAGTGCAATGTACTCACAGGATCTAGAACACAAGGTGTCATAAAACTTGCTAATTATTGGCTTAGGCTCCGCCTAAATATAAAAGGATACTTTTCATCTGGGGAAATTGAGGCGTCAAGATTCATAGTTGTCGGGGCAGCACGGCGGTGCAGTGGTTAGCACAGTTGCCTCACGGCGCTGAGGTCCCAGGTTCGATCCCAGCTCTGGGTTACTGCCCGTGTGGAGTTTGCACATTCATGCCGTGTTTGCGTGGGTTTCGCCCCCACAACCCAAAGATGTGCAGGGTAGGTGGATCAATGGAGGACACACATATTTATACGGCTCCTTGTGGGCGGAGCCAGCTGGCAGGGGCTACAGGCAAACCTGTAGTACAGGTCCTACCTTACATCCCCTAATACAGTTGTACGCAGTGGTTCACCACATTCACCCCCTGTTTTTTTTAAATTTAGATTAGCCAATTATTTTTTCCAATTAAGGGGCAATTTGGCGTGGCCAATCCACCTACTCTGCACATCTTTGGGTTGTGGGGGCGAAACCCACGCAGACACGGGGAGAATGTGCAAACTCCACACGGACAGTGACCCAGAGCCGGGGTCGAACCTGGGACCTCAGCACCGTGAGGCGGTTGTGCTAACCACTAGGCCACCGTGCTGCCCTCATTCGCCCCCTGTTAAACATGAGTCTGGTGTGGAACCATATACAGTGTTGAGAATTATGTACAGTGTCTTAGAAAATGAGTGGGGGAGGAAAAGAAATGTCCATTTTGACGGTCCGGTGCCCGTTAGAGTGTCCAGTTTCCAGTTGATCCGGTGCTTTGACGATTCGCTGGGAGCGACGTAGCGATGGCGGTGCTGGTGTCACCGACATCGTGCTGGCGGTGTTGGTGCTAGCCTGCTCTCAGATAACCCCGGGAGCGTGCCAAAATCTTCGTCCTCTTGCGTGGGCAGGGGAAGGAGGGATGGACCTGGTGGGGCTAATGTTGGGGGTGCCGGGGGAAGGGAGGGTGGCTCATGGGTGGGGAAGTGTGTTTGGTTGGAACCCGACAGTGCCAGGTCCCTGGGGGAGACAGTATCTTGGCGGCCGTCGGGGAACTCCACGTAGGCATACTGGGGGTTGGCGTGGAGCAAGTGTACCCTGTCCACCAAGGGGTCTGCCTTGTGGAGTCGGACGTGCCTACGGAGCAGGACCGGTCCTGGAGCTGTGAGCAAAGTCGGGAGCGACACCCCGGATGTGGACTTCCTGGGGAAGGTAAAAAGACGCTCATGCTGTGTGTTATTTGTAGCGATGCACAGAGGTGACCGGATGGAGTGTAGTGCATCAGTAGTGCGAGCGGCTGGGAGGTTCCTGGACCGTAGAGCCAGCTGGACGGCCCTCCAAACCATCCCGTTCTCCCTCTCTACCTGCCTGTTTCCCCGGGGGTTGTAGCTGGACGTCCTGCTGGAGGCGATACCCCTGCTGAGCAGGAACTGACGCACCTCATCGCTCATGAATGAGGGTCCCCTGTCACTGTGGATGTAGGCGGGGTAACCAAACAGAGCGAAGATTGCGTTGAGGGCTTTGATGACAGTAGCAGACGTCATATCGGGGCATGGGATCATACATACATAGAATTTACAGTGCAGAAGGAGGCCATTCGGCCCATCGAGTCTGCACTGGCTCCTTGAAAGAGCACCCTACCCAAGGTTAACACCTCCACCCTATCCCCATAACCCAGTAACCCCACCCAACACTAAGGGCAATTTTGGACACTAAGGGCAATTTATCCTGGCCAATCCAGCCAAACCTGCACATCTTTGGACTGTGGGAGGAAACCGGAGCACCCGGAGGAAACCCACACACACACGGGGAGGATGTCCCGTACCAGCCTCCCCGAATAGGTGCCGGAATGTGGCGACTAGGGGCTTTTCATAGTAACTTAATTGAAGCCTACTCGTGACAATAATGCGATTTTCATTTTCATGTGCGGACTCCGCACGGACTGTGACCCAAGCCCGAATCGAACCTGGGACCCTGGAGCTGTTAAGCGATTGTGCTATCCACAGTGCTACCGTGCTGCCCGTGCTGGCGAAGGGGAATCTGGAGTACTCATCGACTACGCTGAGAATATACGTGTTGCAGTCGGTGGAGGGGAGGGGCCCTTTGAAATCCATGCTGAGACGTTCAAAGGGGCGGGAGACCTTCACCAGGCGCGCAGGGACCGGCTGGTAGAAGTGCGGCTTGCACTCCGCACAGATCTGGCAGTCCCTGGTGACCGTCCGTACTTCCTCGACGGAGTAGGGCAGATTGCGAGCCATGACGAGGTGGTACAGTCGTGTGACCCCCGGGTGACAAAGGCTGTCGTGCAGACCCCAGAGTTGGTCTACTTGTGCTCTGGCACATGTACCTCGGGATAGGTCGTCTGGGGGCTCGTTGAGTTTGCCGGGGCGATACAAAATCTCGTAATTATAGGTGGAGAGCTTGATTTTCCACCTCAAGATTTTATCATTTTTGATTTTGCCCCGCTGCGTGTTATTGAACATGAAGGCTACTGAGTGTTGGTCAGTGAGGAGAGCAGCGCCGGCCCTAGGGTTGCTGACGCCCCAGGCAAGCTGAACTTCGGCGCCCTTGGGGGGGGGGGGGGGCCGGGGGGGGGGGCAGGGCCGGGGGCTGGAGGGGGCCGGGGGGGGCGGGGCGGGGCCAGGGGGTGGAGGGGGGAGGAGCTGGAGGGGGGGGCGGAAGGGGCCCGGGGGAGGGCGCCGGAGTGACCACCGGCGAGCCTGGATCCATCCGCCATGTTTGTGCGGGGCGGCCTGAGAGAGGGCGGCCACCGCGCATGCGCTGGTTGGCACCGGCCCAACTGCGCATGCGCGGGACCCGAGTCTTTTACGCGGCGCCCCTAACACATGGCGCCCCGGGCGACTGCCCGAGTTGCCGGTATCTTGAGCCGGCCCTGGAGGAGAGTGAATCTCCTGCCGGCCAGGTAATGCCTCCAATGCCGCACAGCTTCAACGATGGCTTGGGCCTCTTTTTCGACGGATGAGTGCCGAATTTCAGAGGCATGAAGGGTGCGGGAAAAGAATGCCACGGGTCTGCCTGCCTGATTTAGAGTGGCGGCAAGGGCGACATCTGAAGCGTTGCTTTCTACTTGAAAGGACAGTGTCTCGTCTACTGCGTGCATCCCGGCCTTGGCTGTGTCTGCTCTGATCTGGGCGAAGGCGTGTTGTGCCTCGGCCGCGAGGGGGAACTGAGTGGACTGTATGAGTGGCCGAGCCTTGTCCACATAGTTTGGGACCCACTGGGCGTAGTAGGAGAAGAACCCCAGGCAGCGTTTGGGGGCAGTGGGGGAGGGGAAGCTCCATGAGGGGCGCATGTGGTAGGGATCGGGCCCCAGAAGTCCGTTCTGGACCACATAGCCGAGGATGGCTGAGCGGGTCGTGCTGAACACACACTTCTCTTTATTATACGTAAGGTTGAGGAGAGAGGCGGTGCGGAAGAGTTTAGCAAGGTTGGCGTCGTGGTCTTGCTGGTCATGGCCGCAGATGGTGACATTATCTAAGTACGGAAACGTGACCCGCAGACCGTACCGGTCGACCAGTCGGTCCACCTCCCTTTGGAAGACCGAGACCCCGTTAGTGACGCCAAAGGGAACCCTACCAAAGTGATAGAGCCGACCGTCTGCCTCGAAGGCAGTGTATGGACGGTCCGATTTATGGATGGGGAGCTGGTGGTAGGCGGATTTCAGGTAGAGAAGACCCGGTACTGTGCAATCTGATTGACCATATCAGATATGCGTGGGAGGGGGTACGCGTCGAGCTGCGCGTACCGGTTGATGGTCTGTAGTCCACGACCATTCTGTGTTTCTCCCCAGTTTTAACTACTACCACTTGGGCTCTCCAGGGGCTATTGCTGGCCTCGATGATACCCTCCCGAAGCAGCCACTGGACTTCGGACCTGATGAAGGCCTTGTCCTGGGCGCTGTACCGTCTGCTCCTGGTGGCGACGGGCTTACAATCCGAAGTTAGATTAGCAAAGAGGGAGGGTGGGTCAACCTTGAGGGTGGCGAGGCCGCAAACAGTGAGTGGAGGTAGGGGCCCGCCGAATTTGAGGGTGAGGCTCTGGAGATTGCATTGGAAATCCAGGCCCAGGAATAGTGCAGCGCAGAGGTTGGGGAGGACGTAGAGATGGAAACCGCTGCATTCTACGCCCTGGACTGTGAGAGTGACCGTGCAGAACCCTCGGATCGGGACGGAATGGCATCCGGAGGCCAGGGAGATCCGGTGGTTGGCGGAATGGACCGTGAGGGAGCAGCTCCTTACCGAATCTGGGTGTATGAAGCTTTCGGTGCTTCTGAAGACCAGCAGGCAAGAGGTCGCGTGGCCGTTGATTTTCACCGTTGTCGAAGCGGTAGCCAGTTTGTGCGGACGAGACTGGTCCAGCATCATCGAGGCGAGCTGCGGGTGATCGTCAGAGGATTCGGACAGTGAGCGGCGGCGGCCCAGGTCATGGGATGTTGTTGGCGTTCCTGCCCCGTGGGGAAGACAAGATGGCGACGTCCGGAGGTCCTGCGGGGAACAAAATGGGCGCCCATGGGGTGCACATTGTGGGGGAGGGACAAGATAGCGGCGCCCATGGGACGCCCGTTGGTGGCGCTGGACAAGTGGCGGCGCCCATGGGCCACACGTGAGGGGGAGGAGATGGCGGCGCCCACTGGCCGCACGTGGCCCCGGGAGGGGGGGGGAAGATGGCGGTGCCCATTGTGTGTTTGGCAGAGGGGAGGGGGCAATGGCGGCGGCTGTGGGGGCCTGGCACACTGTGGCGAAGTGGCCCTTTTTGCTACAAGACTTGCAAGTGGCGGTGCGGGCCGGGCAGCGTTGGCGGGGGGGGGGGGGGTGCTTCTGTTGGCCGCCGAAGTAGCAGCGGGGACCCCTGGGGTGCGCAGATTGGCGTATGGCGCAGGCGTATTGGCTAGGCAGGGTCCCAGCTGGGGGGGGGTCGTTTGCAGGGTCCAGGAGGGATAGGAGGGGTGGGCTGCGCGGCGAGAGGGGTAGGCCTGAGCATTACGGGAGGCGACCGTCATGGAGAGTGCTAAAGTCTTTGTCTCCACTGGGTCGAGCGTGGCCCCTTCCAGCAGTCGTTGTTGGATGGAGTCCAATCCAATCCCCGTTACGAACGCATCGCGCATGCAGAGATTAGAATGTTCGGTGGCCATAACAGCCTGACAGTCACAGTCCCGGGCGAGTGGGATTAGGGCCCGCCAGAAGTCTTCGATGGACTCACCAGGGAGTTAAGAGCGAGTGGTGAGCACGTGCCTGGCAAAGAGCATGTTCGCTTTCTGCGCGTAGTTCTCTTTTGGAGTGCCATGGCTTCCGCGTAATTCGGGGCGTCCTGGATCAACGGGAACACGCTGGAGCTCAACCTGGAATACAAAACCTGTATCTTCTGAGCCTCCGTCGGCGTGGGGGTAGTTGCGTTGATGTAAGCCTCGAAACAAGCCAGCCAGTGATTAACGTCCTTTCTGGCGTCGGGCGAGTGCGGATCCAGCTGCAGGCGATCTGGTTTGATTCTGATATCCATCTTGTTGAAAATCTTACTGCAATAAATTGATGCACGATCACTTGCACAAAGACTCAGATTGGGTACAACTGTGGCTTTATTGCAGTCAGACGCGTGGCCTCCTGCTGCAGCTGGCGAAAATGGCTGATCAGAAGGAGGGCACGCATATTCATACAGCTCCTAGTGGGCGGAGCCAGCTGGCAGGGGCTACCGGCGAACCTGTAGTACAGGTTCTACCTTACATCCCCTAATACAGGGGTACACAGTGGTTCATCACAGATCTCCCTTCTAATTGACAGACCATCCTCCACAGTCTTAAAAGTAATAACCATAGGATTCTTGCAGAGGCCGATCTGGAGTCCCCCGAAAACAACTGGGCCTGTAAAGGATACATCGACCGGCCTGCTTCAATATCAAGCCAAATCCGGGGGAGGGGGAAGGGGGGGGGGGCCCTATCTAACCCCGTTATGAACCTATGATGAGAGGCTGTTGGTACATTCCAACATTCACCCCCATTCCCCCTTAGAACTGCAACTCGGCCAACTTCAAAGCAGGCTTTCTCTTATTCCAAATGAACGAGCGGATCATTCCATTCATTTCCTTGAAGACCTTATCAGGCAATAAGATTGGCAACATCTGTAAAGGATACAGCAATCTAGGCCAGTGTTTTTCAAACTCTCCCCCCCCCCCCCCCCCCCCCCCAGGAGCCACTTTTGCCAATTGGTCAACCTTCGGGACCCATGCTAGCCAACCTTCGGGACCCATGCTAGCCAACCTTCAGGACCCATGCTAGCCAACCTTCGGGACCCATGCTAGCCAACCTTCGGGACCCATGCTAGCCAACCTTTGGGACCCATGCTAGCCAACCTTCGGGACCCATGCTAGCCAACCTTCGGGACCCATGCTAGCCAACCTTCGGGACCCATGCTAGCCAACCTTCGGGACCCATGCTAGCCAACCTTCGGGAGCCATGCTAGCCAACCTTCGGGACCCATGCTAGCCAACCTTCGGGACCCATGCTAGCCAACCTTCGGGAGCCATGCTAGCCAACCTTCAGGACCAATGCTAGCCAACCTTCGGGACCATGTCATGTTTGCCAACCCAGTCTATCAAGGCAGTGTTTGAGACACTGATGGGTTTTTTTTTTTAACCCCTGGCAAGAGAGGGAAAATAAATCACAGTTTTCCTGTTCTTACACTATCCAGTAACCTCTAGTGCATTGAATTTATGTCAATATTGAGTAAGGACTGGCTCAGACATGCCTGTGATGTCCTCCCATCTATAAAGAGTCACTGTCCAAGGTCACACATGAAGGATAACCACTCTTTGTTTTGTAAAGATGGAGTTTCCAATTATTTTTTCCCCCAATTAAGGGGCAATTTAGCGTGGTCAATCCACCGACCCTGCACATCTTTGGGTTGTGGGGGTGAAACCCACGCAGACATGGGGAGAATGTGCAAACTCCACACGGACAGTGACCCAGAGCCAGGATCAAACCCGGGTCCTCAGTGCCGTGGATGGCAGTGCTAACCACTGCGCCACCGTGCTGCCCTTGAAGGATAATTACTCATGCGAGATACTGGAGGGCTGCCAACAATTGTGAACCTGCAGGTCACAGCCTCGAGGAAACAAAGAAGTGGAGGAAGAAGACTGAGGAGAGGAGAACAAAGAATAGATGTCAGTGAGAGGGAGCCGGCCATAAATCTGAAGATAGTGATATTAAAATCTAGTTTGACAATTGGCTTAAATGCATTGATGCAAGTTTATTCAACTTCAAAGTACACTATTAGAAACAAGTTAATCAGTGTTGATGAATGCTGACAACACTTTGTAGCCATCTGGGATGGCCACACAAGAAACATGGACGGTCGCAAAGCCTAAAGGGAAATGTGGTCAATGTAAGATTCAGGCACAGAGCCTGAATGTATATTTGTGAGCAAGGAATCCAGACAGCATCGAAACCCCCAACCGATTAGCATTTTGATGGCCCATCTCCATCAAAGGACAGATACTTGAGTAACCGATACAATCCCAGACATTTCAGCGTCACTCCCTTTACTCAGGAAGCATAAACAACAGGGTCAATAACCCCTTAGGATACACCCAGCCATCAAGGCACCCGCCCCTTTATTGGCTCAGATCGAATACAGTGATCAAGAACTACCCAATTAGTGGGGTCCAAACTGAAGGACGGCCCAAAAGAGCGCAAAAACCCCCAAGGATAAAGAGAGAGACCACCATGTGTTCAGCCTCTCTTGGACCTGGCGCTCCAGCAACGTCCATCTCCAACTGCAGCACCACCAGAAGCAAGTTCAAGTTCAACGCCCGCTACCAGACGGATGGCCCAGCCCAGCAGTTACTTCTCCAGACCTGATAGATCCAGAATCGGACAACGGCCACTGTTCCTCTGACCTAAGCCGGGTGTCTGAAGTTAAGTACAGGTTGTCATAGTCGATAGGTATAGTTTAACTAGTAGTGTTTATGTTGCATGATTAATTTTGTGTGTAAATAAAGTACCCTTGACCTTGAACTAACTGGTGTTTGGCTCTTTGATCGATATCCAGTTGAACCTTGTGGTGGCATCATTTGATACCTGGCGACTCGGAGCAATATAGTATCGATATCTAAAGAAAGATGGGCAACCTTATTGACTGCCATATTTATAGCAGGTAAAAAAGGCAACAACTTGATCCCCAACTTGACAAACTAACTTCTGGTTGCCATTAATCAAGACAAAACGGACATTGAAAAAAATGGTTTGCTCAAAAATTCATCACTGCCTCAGATATTCAATTGTGGTGTCGTGATGTGCTCACGTCTCCCCACCCAGAAGACGTGGCAATGCACGTCAGTTTGTGGAGGCTGTTGCCTCCAATAATACAGCTCTTGCTGCAATGGCAGGGGATTCCGTTCCATTGAATGTACCTCCATGCCGTCGCTGACACACGTGCTTCTGGATCCTCAGCAGCAACCACACTGCAAGATGATCTGCAGATTTGCAAGCTTTTTGTTTGTTCGGAGACACCGACACACACACACACACACACACACACAACCGGGTGGAGGGGGGGGGGGGTCCCTGTCCAGGTTTGTGCTCACTCTCCGAGGGCTCTGACATACTCTGACTCTCGGCTCGGCTGAACTTGGTGGTGAGTCCTCCGATGGTCCCCTTCTGTTTCACGACAGGATGGTCTCCCAGAGGGGTTATGTCATCCACTGGACCACTGTTCTGCATCGGGGCAGAATACATGGGGTCCATTTCCAGGGGTGGGGGGGGGGGGGATGGAGGGGCAGATCGACCAAATCTGGGCAAACTAGTGGGCCGCAGCTTTGGCCAAGAGAGGTCGAGGAATCCGCCAAATATTTCGCGACAATTTCAAATCAACATTCGGACGTGAGATTGGCTGGCAGGACTCCTCTGCCTTCTTGCCTGCCTCCAAAAATCAAATAGATATTCAATTCTCGGAGTGCCGTCGGTAGCAGACCTGCCTCAAATGAGTGACAGTACACGCCAATTAACGGATTTATCAGCAAGTCCTTAAATCCTCGCACCCAAAACCATCTGGCCCAGGGCCCTTAACCGGTTGGAGCCACCCCACCCTCATTTAGAAATGGAGCCATTTGGGACCAATCATTGATCCTCCACTGCTGTAGGAAGCTGGAGGGAACATGTGGCAGTACATCTCCAGACTGGCCCGTCTTACGTAACTCAGCATAAACATCCCTAAACACCTCACCAATTCCCCAATATTTTATTTTTATTTTGTTAGACTGTGAGGAAAGGATATTTCACTCCCGGAGTGATTTCACACACAATAGGGATGTGGTTATATTAAAACAAACTTTATTACTAACACAGTATTAAAATACCTTTAACGTCACACAAGAAAATAGCTTACAATTAGCCCATAAACAATGCTAATACAGTGACACAATAACCCTTAACTGCTATCTTTATTCCCACTCAAACAACAAAACCATCTCAGCTCTCAATCCACTTTTAAATACAGTTAGCGCTCAGGAATACGCACTGTACAAAGATGTCTGGATACTCTACTTTGAGAAAGAGAGATCTTTTGAGACTGCTTTAAAGACAAGACCTGATTCCTGTCAGAACCATGCACAATGTCTGGCTGTATTTTCCTCAGCTTATCTTGCAACCCGACTGCTTCAACCCACGGCTCCTCCCATTAACAACATAGAACCCGACAGTACAGGAGGCTATTCGGCACACTGAGTCTGCACCGGACCTCTGAAAGAACACCCTATCGAGGCTCACCACCCCGTCCCCCCCCCCCCCCCCCCCCCCCGCCCTATCATCACATCCCTGTACAGTAAGGAGCAATTTTCCCTTGGCCAATTCACCTAACCTGCACTTTTTTAGACTGTGGGAGGAAACTGGAGCTTGGGGAAAAGGGGTGTCGCAGTGAGTTCAGGGACAGTGGGTATACTTTGCAAACAAGAGGTAACTTCAGATAAAACGGTGCGTTGAGTTATTCATATACTTGAGCGTCATTAAGTAATATTAACCTTTCGTTATGTGTTTTGTCTCCTTTTCTACTTCAATAAATATTATTTATTTTTTAAAATATAAATTTAGAGTGCCCAATTCATTTGTTTTCCCCCCATTCGGGGCAATTTAACGTGGCCGATCCACCTACCCTGCACATCTTTGGGTTCGTGGGGGCGAAACCCTGGCAAACACGGGGGAGAATGTGTAAACTCCACTCGGGCAGTGACCCAGAGCCGGGATCGAACCTGGGATCTCGGCGCCGAGAGGCAGCAGTGCTACCCCACTGCGCCACCGTGCTGCCCCCAGTAAAATATCCTTTATTAATTGTTTACACAATGATTGGACTGGCTCCTGAGTGGGTCGTATTATTGCAAACAAAAATACACCACTTAAGATCCAGCGTTTCAAGTTATCCTCCGCGGGGACAGGGACATGGGCTGGGTTTTGGTAACAAGCAGACTCATGGAGACTGGCAGCAGAGGCTTTATCAGGGACTGTCTCATTGGTTAGCGCCTCGCGAGTTGAGGATGAAAATCACACCAACCCTGCCACCCTGACCAGTAATGACTCCGACGCAACAATTTACTCTTAAGGTTTATTCAGATTAAAGTCCAGTTTCCCGGCAGAAATTGCGCTTTAAAAAAAATATGTACAAGGCAGAAACGCAGAGGGATGACAACCCCACCACCCCACCTTCCCCTTTCAGTCCACCATCAGACTCTCAGATCACAAACCCCGACTGGAACGCCCCACACTCCACCCGCACTCCGAAGATAACCATCTGACAGAAAGGAATTGGAATTGGGCGGCTCCACCAGCTACCTCTGGGCAGCCCCAAAAAGCTACCTCTGGGCAGCCCCAAAGAGCTTAAGGGCACTTTGGATGCCTTTGAAGCGTTCTGGAGTCTTCGCATCCGAAAGATGGACTACACCCACCGACGATGTGCGCCATCCACTGAGCCACGGTGGGGGGAGGGGGTGGGGTGGGAGGTGACAACTGGACGCCCTGGCTTCCCCGCTGGCCGGCATGTTTCGCTATCGAGGATTCCGCTCCCCACCCTCCCCCCCAACACGCCATGAAAACCCTGAGCATCAGCCATTCTTCCGTTACCGTGGGGAAGCAGCGCGCGAGGGCGGACAACTGCTCCCCGCCAGCCACGTGCGAACAATCTTGCTCAAAGACGTCACCCACAGACTTCGCCAACGCAGAGGGGGCAGGGATCGCACGACGCAGCTTGGCAGGCAGAAGATAGGCGGGCCCGGTGAGCAAACGGAGCGTCCGGCTCAAGCCTTGGGGGAAGGGAAGACGGGTGAACTCACAGGCACGCCAAGGCAACTGAAAGGGAGAGACGGACCGTGGGCGCTGGAGGCCTAAGGAGAACGCGCCACGTTGCACGACTCCAGTTGACAAAGTCCGTGGGTCAGCTCACTGCCGGTCTCTGAAACAGAACAGAGGGAAGAAGTGGGTTAGGAGAGTGGGAATTATATCAGACAGGAGGAGATTGGTGTGGGGTGGGGTTTATATCAGACAGGAGGAGATTGGTGTGGGATGGGATTATATCAGACAGGAGGAGATTGGTGTGGGGTGGGGTTTATATCAGACAGGAGGAGATTGGTGTGGGGTGGGGTTTATATCAGACAGGAGGAGATTGGTGTGGGGTGGGGTTTATATCAGACAGGAGGAGATTGGTGTGGGGTGGGGTTTATATCAGACAGGAGGAGATTGGTGTGGGGTGGGGTTTATATCAGACAGGAGGAGATTGGTGTGGGGTGGGGTTTATATCAGACAGGAGGAGATTGGTGTGGGGTGGGGTTATATCAGACAGGAGGAGATTGGTGTGGGGTGGGGTTTATATCAGACAGGAGGAGATTGGTGTGGGGTGGGGTTTATATCAGACAGGAGGAGATTGGTGTGGGGTGGGGTTTATATCAGACAGGAGGAGATTGGTGTGGGGTGGGGTTTATATCAGACAGGAGGAGATTGGTGTGGGGTGGGGTTTATATCAGACAGGAGGAGATTGGTGTGGGGTGGGGTTTATATCAGACAGGAGGAGATTGGTGGGGGTGGGTTTATATCAGACAGGAGGAGATTGGTGTGGGGTGGGGTTTATATCAGACAGGAGGAGATTGGTGTGGGGTGGGGTTTATATCAGACAGGAGGAGATTGGTGTGGGGTGGGGTTTATATCAGACAGGAGGAGATTGGTGTGGGGTGGGGTTTATATCAGACAGGAGGAGATTGGTGTGGGGTGGGGTTTATATCAGACAGGAGGATTGGTGTGGGGTGGGGTTTTATACAGACAGGAGGAGATTGGTGTGGGATGGGGGTTTATATCAGACAGGAGGAGATTGGTGTGGGGTGGGGTTTATATCAGACAGGAGGAGATTGGTGTGGGGTGGGGTTTATATCAGACAGGAGGAGATTGGTGGTGGGGTGGGGTTATATCAGACAGGAGGAGATTGGTGTGGGGTGGGGTTTATATAAGACAGGAGGAGATTGGTGTGGGGTGGGTTTATATCAGACAGGAGATTGGTGTGGGGTGGGTTTATATCAGACAGGAGGAGATTGGTGTGGGGTGGTGTTTATATCAGACAGGAGGAGATTGGTGTGGGGTGGGGTTTATATCAGACCAGGAGGAGATTGGTGTGGGGTGGGGTTTATATCAGACAGGAGGAGATTGGTGTGGGGTGGGGTTTATATCAGACAGGAGGAGATTGGTGTGGGGTGGGGTTTATATCAGACAGGAGGAGATTGGTGTGGGGTGGGGTTTATATCAGACAGGAGGAGATTGGTGTGGGGTGGGGGTTTATATCAGACAGGAGGAGATTGGTGTGGGGTGGGGTTTATATCAGACAGGAGGAGATTGGTGTGGGGTGGGGGTTTATATCAGACAGGAGGAGATTGGGGTGGGGTGGGGTTTATATCAGACAGGAGGAGATTGGTGGTGGGGTGGGGTTTATATCAGACAGGAGGAGATTGGTGTGGGGTGGGGTTTATATCAGACAGGAGATTGGTGTGGGGTGGGGTTTATATCAGACAGGAGGAGATTGGTGTGGGGTGGGGTTTATATCAGACAGGAGGAGATTGGTGTGGGGTTGGGGTTTATATCAGACAGGAGGAGATTGGTGTGGGGTGGGGTTTATATCAGACAGGAGGAGATTGGTGTGGGATGGGGTTTATATCAGACAGGAGGAGATTGGTGTGGGATGGGGTTTATATCAGACAGGAGGAGATTGGTGTGGGGTGGGGTTTATATCAGACAGGAGGAGATTGGTGTGGGGTGGGGTTTATATCAGACAGGAGATTGGTGTGGGGGGGGGGTTTATATCAGACAGGAGGAGATTGGTGTGGGGTGGGGTTATATCAGACAGGAGGAGATTGGTGTGGGGTGGGGTTTATATCAGACAGGAGATTGGTGTGGGGTGGGGTTTATATCAGACAGGAGGAGATTGGTGTGGGGTGGGGTTTATATCAGACAGGAGGAGATTGGTGTGGGGTGGGGTTTATATCAGACAGGAGGAGATTGGTGTGGGGTGGGGTTTATATCAGACAGGAGGAGATTGGTGTGGGGTGGGGTTTATATCAGACAGGAGGAGATTGGTGTGGGGTGGGGTTTATATCAGACAGGAGGAGATTGGTGTGGGTGGGGTTTATATCAGACAGGAGGAGATTGGTGTGGGGTGGGGTTTATATCAGACAGGAGGAGATTGGTGTGGGGTGGGGTTTATATCAGACAGGAGGAGATTGGTGTGGGGTGGGGTTTATATCAGACAGGAGGAGATTGGTGTGGGGTGGGGTTTATATCAGACAGGAGGAGATTGGTGTGGGGTGGGGTTTATATCAGACAGGAGGAGATTGGTGTGGGGTGGGGTTATATCAGACAGGAGGAGATTGGTGTGGGGTGGGGTTTATATCAGACAGGAGGAGATTGGTGTGGGGTGGGGTTTATATCAGACAGGAGGAGATTGGTGTGGGGTGGGGTTTATATCAGACAGGAGGAGATTGGTGTGGGGTGGGGTTTATATCAGACAGGAGGAGATTGGTGTGGGGTGGGGTTTATATCAGACAGGAGGAGATTGGTGTGGGGTGGGGTTTATATCAGACAGGAGGAGATTGGTGTGGGGTGGGGTTTATATCAGACAGGAGGAGATTGGTGTGGGGTGGGGTTTATATCAGACAGGAGGAGATTGGTGTGGGGTGGGGTTTATATCAGACAGGAGGAGATTGGTGTGGGGTGGGGTTTATATCAGACAGGAGGAGATTGGTGTGGGGTGGGGTTTATATCAGACAGGAGGAGATTGGTGTGGGGTGGGGTTTATATCAGACAGGAGGAGATTGGTGTGGGGTGGGGTTTATATCAGACAGGAGGAGATTGGTGTGGGGTGGGGTTTATATCAGACAGGAGGAGATTGGTGTGGGGTGGGGTTTATATCAGACAGGAGGAGATTGGTGTGGGTGGGGTTTATATCAGACAGGAGGAGATTGGTGTGGGGTGGGGGGTGTATATCAGACAGGAGGAGATTGGTGTGGGGTGGGGTTTATATCAGACAGGAGGAGATTGGTGTGGGGTGGGGTTTATATCAGACAGGAGGAGATTGGTGTGGGGTGGGGTTTATATCAGACAGGAGGAGATTGGTGTGGGGTGGGGTTTATATCAGACAGGAGGAGATTGTGTGGGGTGGGGTTTATATCAGACAGGAGGAGATTGGTGTGGGGTGGGGTTTATATCAGACAGGAGGAGATTGGTGTGGGGTGGGGTTTATATCAGACAGGAGGAGATTGGTGTGGGGTGGGGGTTTATATCAGACAGGAGGAGATTGGCGTGGGGTGGGGGTGTATATCAGACAGGAGGAGATTGGGTGTGGGGTGGGGTTTATATCAGACAGGAGGAGATTGGTGTGGGGTGGGTTTATATCGCAGGAGGAGATTGGTGGGGGGGGTTTATATCAGACAGGAGGAGATTGGTGTGGGGTGGGGTTTATATCAGACAGGAGGAGATTGGTGTGGGGTGGGGTTTATATCAGACAGGAGGAGATTGGTGTGGGGTGGGGTTTATATCAGACAGGAGGAGATTGGTGTGGGGTGGGGTTTATATCAGACAGGAGGAGATTGGTGTGGGGTGGGGTTTATATCAGACAGGAGGAGATTGGTGTGGGGTGGGGTTTATATCAGACAGGAGATTGGTGTGGGGTGGGGTTTATATCAGACAGGAGGAGATTGGTGTGGGGTGGGGTTTATATCAGACAGGAGGAGATTGGTGTGGGTGGGGTTTATATCAGACAGGAGGAGATTGGTGTGGGGTGGGGTTATATCAGACAGGAGGAGATTGGTGTGGGGTGGGGTTTATATCAGACAGGAGGAGATTGGTGTGGGGTGGGGTTTATATCAGACAGGAGGAGATTGGTGTGGGGTGGGGTTTATATCAGACAGGAGGAGATTGGTGTGGGGTGGGGTTTATATCAGACAGGAGGAGATTGGTGTGGGGTGGGGTTTATATCAGACAGGAGGAGATTGGTGGGGTGGGGTTATATCCAGGAGGAGATTGTGGGGGGGGGTGTATATCAGACAGGAGGAGATTGGTGTGGGGTGGGGTTTATATCAGACAGGAGGAGATTGGTGTGGGGTGGGGTATATCAGACAGGAGGAGATTGGTGTGGGTGGGGTTATATCAGACAGGAGGAGATTGGTGGGGGTGGGGGTTTATATCAGACAGGAGGAGATTGGTGTGGGGTGGGGTGTATATCAGACAGGAGGAGATTGGGTGGGGTGGGGTTTATATCAGACAGGAGGAGATTGGTGTGGGGTGGGGTGTACATCAGACAGGAGGAGATTGGTGTGGGATGGGGTTTATATCAGACAGGAGGAGATTGGTGTGGGGTGGGGTGTATATCAGACAGGAGGAGATTGGTGGGGTGGGGTTATATCAGACAGGAGGAGATTGGTGTGGGGTGGGGTTTATATCAGACAGGAGGAGATTGGTGTGGGATGGGGTTTATATCAGACAGGAGATTGGTGTGGGGTGGGGTTTATATCAGACAGGAGATTGGTGTGGGGTGGGGTTTATATCAGACAGGAGGAGATTGGTGTGGGGTGGGGTTTATATCAGACAGGAGGAGATTGGTGTGGGGTGGGGTTTATATCAGACAGGAGGAGATTGGTGTGGGGTGGGGTTTATATCAGACAGGAGGAGATTGGTGTGGGGTGGGGTTTATATCAGACAGGAGGAGATTGGTGTGGGGTGGGGTTTATATCAGACAGGAGGAGATTGGTGTGGGGTGGGGTTTATATCAGACAGGAGGAGATTGGTGTGGGGTGGGGTTTATATCAGACAGGAGGAGATTGGTGTGGGGTGGGGTTTATATCAGACAGGAGGAGATTGGTGTGGGGTGGGGTTTATATCAGACAGGAGGAGATTGGTGTGGGGTGGGGTTTATATCAGACAGGAGGAGATTGGTGTGGGGTGGGGTTTATATCAGACAGGAGGAGATTGGTGTGGGGTGGGGTTATATCAGACAGGAGGAGATTGGTGTGGGGTGGGGTTTATATCAGACAGGAGGAGATTGGTGTGGGTGGGGTTTATATCAGACAGGAGGAGATTGGTGTGGGGTGGGGTTTATATCAGACAGGAGGAGATTGGTGTGGGGTGGGGTTTATATCAGACAGGAGGAGATTGGTGTGGGGTGGGGTTTATATCAGACAGGAGGAGATTGGTGTGGGGTGGGGTTTATATCAGACAGGAGGAGATTGGTGTGGGGTGGGGTTTATATCAGACAGGAGATTGGTGTGGGGTGGGGTTTATATCAGACAGGAGGAGATTGGTGTGGGGTGGGGTTTATATCAGACAGGAGGAGATTGGTGTGGGTGGGGTTATATCAGACAGGAGGAGATTGGTGTGGGGTGGGGTTTATATCAGACAGGAGGAGATTGGTGTGGGGTGGGGTTTATATCAGACAGGAGGAGATTGGTGTGGGGTGGGGTTTATATCAGACAGGAGGAGATTGGTGTGGGGTGGGGTTTATATCAGACAGGAGGAGATTGGTGTGGGGTGGGGTTTATATCAGACAGGAGGAGATTGGTGTGGGGTGGGGTTTATATCAGACAGGAGGAGATTGGTGTGGGGGGGGTTTATATCAGACAGGAGGAGATTGGTGTGGGGTGGGGTTTATATCAGACAGGAGATTGGTGTGGGGTGGGGTTTATATCAGACAGGAGGAGATTGGTGTGGGGTGGGGTTTATATCAGACAGGAGGAGATTGGTGTGGGGTGGGGTTTATATCAGACAGGAGGAGATTGGTGTGGGGTGGGGGTTTATATCAGACAGGAGGAGATTGGTGTGGGGTGGGGTTTATATCAGACAGGAGGAGATTGGTGTGGGGTGGGTTTATATCAGACAGGAGGAGATTGGTGTGGGGTGGGGTTTATATCAGACAGGAGGAGATTGGTGTGGGGTGGGTTTATATCAGACAGGAGGAGATTGGTGTGGGGGTGGGGTTTATATCAGACAGAGGAGATTGGTGTGGGGTGGGGTTTATATCAGACAGGAGGAGATTGGTGTGGGGTGGGGTTATATCAGACAGGAGGAGATTGGTGTGGGGTGGGGTGTATATCAGACAGGAGGAGATTGGTGTGGGGTGGGGTTTATATCAGACAGGAGGAGATTGGTGTGGGGTGGGGTTTATATCAGACAGGAGGAGATTGGTGTGGGGTGGGGTTTATATCAGACAGGAGGAGATTGGTGTGGGGTGGGGTTTATATCAGACAGGAGGAGATTGGTGTGGGGTGGGGTTTATATCAGACAGGAGGAGATTGGTGTGGGGTGGGGTTTATATCAGACAGGAGGAGATTGGTGTGGGGTGGGGTTTATATCAGACAGGAGGAGATTGGTGTGGGGTGGGGTTTATATCAGACAGGAGGAGATTGGTGTGGGGTGGGGTTTATATCAGACAGGAGGAGATTGGTGTGGGGTGGGGTTTATATCAGACAGGAGGAGATTGGTGTGGGGTGGGGTTTATATCAGACAGGAGGAGATTGGTGTGGGGTGGGGTTTATATCAGACAGGAGGAGATTGGTGTGGGGTGGGGTTTATATCAGACAGGAGGAGATTGGTGTGGGGTGGGGTTTATATCAGACAGGAGGAGATTGGTGTGGGGTGGGGTTTATATCAGACAGGAGGAGATTGGTGTGGGGTGGGGTTTATATCAGACAGGAGGAGATTGGTGTGGGGTGGGGTTTATATCAGACAGGAGGAGATTGGTGTGGGGTGGGGTTTATA